>NC_088804.1:16672986-16725486 GCF_011386835.1 Chrysemys picta bellii | reverse complement strand
AAGTGTGTGTTATGCCAATCGTATCTCAGAAAGGATTCCTTAATACTATTATAAAATTTTACAAATATAGAACACCTAATGTATCTAATAAATTATTCTGTGCATTATTGTAACTATTGTAATTCTGTAAGGCTATAGTTGCTTTAAGGTTGGCTATCATAAGAATCCAGCTGAAGGGTGTGCGTGATCACAACATAGCAAATAAGTCAATTTAAGACCTAAGCCAGTCAGACTTTCTAAATGGTTTCTTCATCTCTGGAAGAGAAGGGCTTCTACTCCAAAAATGTGTGGTGACATGAAGATGTGACAGATATGGATATTATTTTGTGCCTTGCTTATACTTAAAATATGTGAATCTGAAAGATAAATTAGAAGCCCTTGGAACAGAAAAAGGTGAGTTGACCACTTAGTCTAAAAAATGGTCATCCATGATATCTAGGAATGAATTTGAAATGATCACTGCAGTTATAGAAATTTGACACAGAAATGTCTTCTAGTCATCCCATTAACTCCTCTGCCAATACAAGATTTTTTCGCTACCCTTATCTAGACCTGCAATGCTTTACAGGCTTAATGCAAAGCAATGAGACTATTCATGTGAGTGAAACAAACAGTATTTGGTCTTAACTATGATACTGTCTATGGATGAGATTTACCCTGTGCAAAGGTGCAGCACCAGGTCTATGTATTACTTAAGTCTCACTTAAATGCTCAGCTACTTGATAATTACTGTACATTAAATTAATTTAAGCCTAACTGTTAAAACAAATATACAAGTCTAAATGTCATCTTAGCTTCCTTTGCTGTAGACCTAACAGAGGCCAATAATTCTGAAACAGCTTCTGAAATCTCACTTCTTTTGTAGTCTAATTGGTTACATCAGTAAATTGCTGGCTGAGTGCTTTAAAAGGATGCAGAACAGGAATACAACTACAACTTTATGGGAAGTGAGGTGTGAGGCCATTAAATGTTTTCAGTGCATCTGAATGTTTTTAATCCTACTGACCAATTAACTAGAATGTATCTTGGAGCAAGTAAAAATAGTAGTCTTCTGGCTGACTATCACAAAATATGTGATCCATGCTATAAAAGCCATGTACATTAATTGGTAATTAAGTTTATTTTAACGTGATTAAATTAACAAACACTAGAATGTTACCTACAAAAACTGTTTATTTGATGGTGAGACTTGCATGTTTTCGTGAGCCATTGAAAAGGAGAGAGCAAGGATGAGTGAAACAGAGCTGAAGGGAAAGATCTGAACCATCCAAAAAGGTTGAGTTTTTTTAAATATACACCCACCAACCCACACAAAGACACACACACATTTCTACACTACTACACTTTTTGGGTTCTACTATGACTGAAAGAATCCAAATACAGGGAAAGCCCTGGCCAAACCCAACAAATGAAAATCGCATGAGAAAGCTGGACTTTGCTAAACTTCCGGGCCAATTTTCATATAATAACGGTTCTGTGCTTTGGACATTTATGCAAAGCAAAGAGACTCTCAATTAGTGTAAACTGCCATAGTTGCCATGACTTCAGAGCTGTGACAATTTACACCAGTTGAGGATCTCCCATCAAACTTCTAAAACATTTGGAGCTTGCATGTCGCAAGTACAGAGTACGGTACTTATAGATATCAGAAGCACGGTCAGTGCTATATAAAAGATAGATATTATAATAACTATAATCAAAATGAAAAACTCAGATTTAATATGGCTTGCTAACATAAGGCTAAAGCTATAGTAGCAGCTGAAATATGCACCACATTTGAAGGGTCAGATCCGCCAAGACATGGAGGGACCAAATTTGAAGTCTGTACAAAACCAACCTCCAACCATGAGTCTGCTCTCTAAGACTACTCCAATTCATGCAGTGTCAGTGAGCAAGCAAAATCACTCCAGTTTTTTGTTGTTGTTGTTGCTGCTTTAAAGGGCTATTAACAAAAGGAACTGTTTTATGTGGCTATTTTACTGTCTAAGGAACAAGTCAAGGGACTACTTGAGAGATCTGAGCTGAAGTGATTTGGTCTCCATCCTTCATAAGTCTAAGACAGACTGTTTTATTATTGTTTATTAAGTAGCTTATATAGTTAAATTAGAGATGGGTCACTGTCAACCCTGGTAAAGAGAGGCCCTACTTGTAAAATTTGGATTTTAACTTCATCAAAGTTCAGAGAAGAGAAGAAGACTGTATCTGTTGCTCTGGTTCAGGGTCATGTTTATTTAAAAATCCATATACATATTTACTGTTTTGTAAACATCTGTAATATTTCTTGGGATTTATTAGCCTAAACTGGAAGATACTCACATGTGTTCTTAGTTAAGTATGAGTCTATTATTATGGTATGTATTAAAATATTATTATTATTGTTAACATTTGTTTGAGTTTACAGATGAACAATATCTGTTTGACCTTTTGGGCTCAGATGCTCCCATATTAAAATCCCTCTGAAATTTCTAGGAAAAATAATAAAGTAAATCATTGTCTTATTTAATTTCCATACATGTTTTCCGGGCATTTGGTTTAGCTTCCAAACACTTGACCTAAACCATTGTAAGTACTGGAACTAATTCAGCAAAGAAAGTCTAGAGACGCCGAAGAGACATTACAACAAGAAGAAAGCAAGTCTCAGACTCTGATAGAATCTCTTCTGAGGCCGAATACTCCCCCTCAGATTTTGGAGTAAACAGAGCTGTATTGCACCATTTCCTCATGTCTCTGCCCTACAGAGTTTATCAGGTCAATGAGTTACTTTTCATTGTGACGGTGCCCACAAATTTCAATTTAAATATCAGTGTGATATCTGTGTAAGTTGCTCTACTTTTTGAAGTAGGAAGCGTAAATTTGGGGGGAGAGGTTTCAAGAACTAGTACTTGCATCTGGACCCAAATTTTGCAAATGGATCCCATCTCTATATTGCTATAAACCAACATCCAAGACGTAGGCATATCTGAATTTTGGGAAGTTTGAAATTTGTCTCCAGATCAGAAGTCTGCAACTTGCGCCCATATCTAGCAAAAAGGGAATTCCTCTTAATCTGCTCCTGTGTCATACTGATCTTTGGGAATTTGGAAGCTGCTGATGCAAACAAGATAATTTTGCTAGCAGCAAAATCTCTAAATATTTTCAAATGGCTATTTTAATTTGAAATTACATATTAGATATGTTCTCAATACCAGTTACAGTTTTTATATCTTTTTCAGTACATATATATATATTTGAATGACACACATGGTTTATTTAAATGTATTATTTTAGTTTTATATAGAGTATGGTTATAGCATAAAGATTATAATATCATTTGGCAATGTTAAATTACAGGGCACAAATATGACACTATTTACTATGCATTACAAATTTCAGCTACATAGACATCTATTGAACAAATACTATATAGTACAGCAACATACATATATAGCATATATATGCTGGATATATCACGGTAGACTGGTAATTGTGCATAGTAAGTCCAAAAGTAATTACCGTGAAACCTACACTCTCATTTTGGAGACTGAAATAATCAGGTATGTGCTGTGTAATTACATGGTGATTCAACATGTAAATATCATGTTACCATCAAGCACTTACAGTATCATGTAAATAAAGAGAACTTGCCTGATTATTTGTGCTCTGACTTGAAAAAATACTTAGATTTATTCAAAATTTTTGAATTATTTTCTAAATGATTTTTACAAACAAAACATGAGCAAATGCAAGAACAAAAGCAGCAAAAAATATATGCCCATCATCAACTAATATAATTCACTAAAGACGGCATCGACATACAAATTCTACAGATATCACAAAGTCCTTAGACAAAAAAATTTAAATTAAAATTTAAAAAGTTACATCATCACAGAAAAATTAGAGAAAACCCCACAAAAATGGCAGTTCACTATTTTTTAATACAATCCACAAGACAATGTCTTGTGCTCCATCTGCTGACTCTAAGTTATTAATTCCTAGTAATGTATTCCAAGAGCTACTGTGACAGCAGAATCTGTGCTGCCAATAATGCCCAAACAAAGAAGCCAGTGACACAAAGGGGTCTTAAACCGGATTCAGTCAGTCAACTGAGCATCCCCTCAGCAGGTGGAATGCTAAGCAGTAGCAGCTGGCCATAACTGCCTTCTTTCCACCTGCTGCCCCACAATGGGCACAGAAGACATGCCAGAGTTGAGGAAGAACTTAGAGTAGCCTTTAGGCTGCCCCACAGTTGTGAGGAAAGGAAAGACGGGTTACACCAAGCTTTCCCCCTCTCCTTCTCTATCCGCAGCTGCACTGAATTGAACCCAATCACAGTACAATTTTAACATCAGGTTTTAAACATCATGGTCTGATGTCTATCACTGGACAGATGGCAATTCTATTCTTCATAAGGATTGTAAAAATAACAGTCCGTGAAAAAAGGATAAAATAGGTAGATTTTTTTTTAAATGTATGCAATACGTGGCTGTACTAATTGCCATCTTTCTAACTCTGACCGCCAACAAAATTAGCCAAGTGGTAAAATTTCCATTTTTCTTTTGTCCCTGGGGCTACTTTTCCTCCCAGGTCCTTGTCACGGGAATACTACATCTCTGATCCTGCAAACATGTAAACTTTATGTATGTGCGTAGTCCCATGGAGTTCAATAGAGCTACTCACATGTGTGAAATTTTACTCAAGTGCATAAATGTTTGCAGAACTGGGGCCTAAATGTTGGCAATACGATTAACTTTTATACAGGCAAGGAGCAAATCACTGCTATTAATTTACATATTATTAGTATTACAATGTCAGAGATAATTGCTTTATTCAATTCTCAGCAGCCACATGTGCTACAGAAATTTAAGAATCAACTGTGCCTGAAAACTAGGAGGCCATAATACAAAGAGTAACAGATTCTTAGTTATAGGCGTGCAGTCAGTGTGCCATATTTTCCCAAATTATTCACCATGCAGGACAACTGAGTTTGGAAATGAATGATTGCTTCCTGTATTTGTGGAAATTGACTGAATTACAGTAGTGATTTATATTGCATCTTCAGGAATGTCAGTCACTACACACTCCTCTCAGCCAAATGCTAGGCAAGCCATTTTATGAAGGACTCCACTCCCATCTGCAAATCAGAGGTAGAGAGTATCAAAGCATAACAATAGAAGAGGAAAACCCAATGACATCTTGTAGCATTCTCTCCTCATCTTAACTTGCTGCATTGGAACCTTAACTTACTCCTACTGACAACTGTGAGAACAGGAGGGGGCTTTTCGAGTATGCATGTGCACATGTAGTCAGGGAATAGGGAAGGGGCCTAGAAATCAAGGTAGTGGTATAAAATAGAATAATATAAAAAGCTCAGCAACATAATGTACCCAGGCTCTGCATGTGTTTTCCTGGTATGTAATAGTGTTGTTGCTGTTACATAAAAATTCTGCAACTAGCAGAATGGAACCAAGTAGCATTAGAACATAAATGGAGGGATTATAGGCAGAAGCCTACATAACACTGGTTACTCCAAAGCCATGTATCGTGACCAGTTATACACGGGCGTACATTTGCAAACTGATAAGAGAATTCATTTCTCAGTTTCTTCTTATGCATATGTTCACTGCCCAGCTCTATAGGTCTCCGTGATGCTACTGTAAAACAAATATTAACAGCAGCAGCCACATGGGAGTTTCATTTCCATATTTATTCCGGGAAACATTTATTTTTCCTTATAGACAAAAAACAATTACACAGAAAAATCTATTTTGGTGAAGAATTATTTTAAGATTTTAAGGAAATTTAGTTTTTGTGAACAGGGCAGGATTCCGAGAAAGGGGCATGACATCTAGTAATTAGGCAAATATACGCCAGGCCACAACAGTGCAAGCTTCTCCATTTTGCCCTGATAACACACCTCAGTAGTGATCTAGAAAGACCAGTCTTCACAGCCATTCAAATCTCAGTCTTCTATACCAACAAGGGTATTTATTGCTTAGTGCCAATTATGGCGGTGGTTTCCGTCTACTAGGCATTGGAAAGAGATTGAAAATTCACTTTGCACAGGCTGACATACAAAGGTTGGATGGAAACAGATTTCAGTTACCACAGACATAAGCCTGTGAAATAGATGTGAAAGGATCTATCTCACTATCTCCCAGTTAAGATAGGTTTTGACATGTCAATTTTCAGCAGATGTAATTTCCATGTTTCTTTTTTCCCTCAGTATACTGAGTTTGTATTAGTCCACTCTGTTCTGTTGGGAGTTACCAAATTTCATTTGATTGGTAGATGCCCAGAGTTGTGTCATTCTCAACACTAGCTCTAGGGTTCATCTTAAACTCCTCCAAGAGAAACAGATTATGATGACAAATAACTATAGGTACTATTCATAGCTTCTAGATCTATTAAACAGTACATCAAATCTTCTCAGATGATGGAAGAGCAAATAAACGTCTCTTTTTTAGAATGAATTGTAGTACTCATAGCAATATTTTAAGAGAATTAAAATTCAATAAAACATTTAACAAATATTACACCAAGTGTTTACTAACTCTGTATACATTGTTTACCTAAAATGACATCTATGGATTAAGCTACACATTTTCTACAGTCAGTAAGAAGGAAATAAAGCCTCTTTTCTTAAAAAAAAAAAAAAAAAAAAAAAAAGGAAAGGGCATGGTTAAGGTATTTGAGGTGATTTACTGGACCACCATAGGTTTCTGAATTGGAGTGATCTTTGGCCACCAAAACCACTAATGAGTAATGTCGGAGCCTGTTGGAGACTGGAACATACAGGCCCACACTCTGTCTCCTATCAAATGCAGAAAAGCGGTCCCCTGTAAATTTTATGACTGCAGTGTCAAAAGTCTTCCATCCAAAAAGCAGTAAATATTCTAATGAAGTCTGGAAGTAAAGCTATATGTAATTGCTCGGGGCTGAGAATTAAGATAGCCTGTTTCTAGTTAGTCAGTCATTAGAAAGATCTAACATCCATGGTAAATGGTTTCCTGTTCTGAGTACTTAAATCTAGTTTTAGTAAACAACTTCCTGAACATTTATTTAGTTTCAACGATATACCAATGGGTCAGTTTTTGTTTTGTTTTGTTTTTTGGTGGCCACTGACTCTTCTCAGACCATCACTTGAATACAGTTATTTCAAACATATTTCTCTAGTAAACCAAGGGGCCCAATCTGGTAACCACCTACACATGTGTATTTGCAGGATTGGGCCCCAAATACATGACACCACAATACAGCATAGTAAAAGTAAAAGTAAAAGTATAATCAACATATTGTGGGCATCCAATTGTGAAACATCTTCCATCACTTACTGAGAGTGTTTAAGAAGGATGTTGCAAGGATAGCCGTGATAACCTTTTACCTCTCAAGAGCAGTTTCATTTGTCATTCCTAAATCATGGTACTAAATCAAAATTACAGCTGTGAAGAAACTCATTGATACTGGTTTGAAGGGATTTGTGCACATATTTTGTTCAATTTGAAATCTTCTTGGATCTCAACCTGTGAGTTTCAGCTTCAGGTATAGACATAATTGAAAACAAACAGCAGACAGAATCTCTGAGTTTTATCTCGTTTCAGCATGAAATCAGTCATACCCAAGTCCCACCACACTGTGTCCTGGTACTCCTGAAAGTTTAACCAGCATAGCAAACTTTTTAGACAAACCTGGCTGAGTTTTGATTTTATACTGAAATATGGTGACTTTAGAGTATCCATAGCATTAAAATATATAATGCCTCCCAGAGGAAGATGTTTCTAGCTCTACACAAAGAAAGATATACACTTTAATTGACCAAACATTGGACAAAGATTTTAATTAATCAAAATGTAAATTAAAATGTGTTACTTGGATCAGTCCTTGTTAAAAATAATGTAAGTTTGCTTTTAGGGATACAGAGCAGCAATGGAATTAAGTGAACATTGAATGTACAATGTATATCAGCAAGATTTTAAAAAGTGATTGGTGATTTTGGCTGCCCACTCATAAAAAGCTTAATGGGTCCAGATTTTCAGAAAATGCTTCAACCAGACCTCTTAAAATAAGGCATCTTAAAGTTGTCTCAATTTGAGCAGACAAAAATTGAGGCACAAAATATCTCCAGTCACTACTAAAAATCCTGTCCATCATTTTACTTTTAAAGCACTTAGTAATTATTGGGGAAGAACGACACTATTATAAATAAGAGATCATTAATCAGAGAAATAACTTTTTGAGGAATTTCATATGAAAATGGTCCTGTTTAAGAGTGAAATGCCTTCTGGTTTAGAAGTAGGTTAGGAGTAAAAATACATAGGATTCCTAGCAACGCTAGGTTTGAAAATTATGCTCAGCCTAACTTTGGTCCCTGTGACAAAATCCAGTCTAAATTTTCCTACTTCCAAAATTTTCCCCTAATTTTCCTATAACATTTTTAGGCAGGGATTTTCTTAGAATTGCTTAGGCTCCTTGGAAAACACCACCTAAATCTCACATGATACTCAAGATAAGAAACGTTAAAACATTCTTTTTACACATTTATTTCCTTATCAAGAAATCATTTACAAATCTTTTAATTAAGCTTCAGTAAGCTATTTGATAAAAAACCAGAACACCTTAAGTGAGAAACCGTTGAGCTTATTTTTTCTATTTTTGACATCAGCTGTCCCAACCTTTCCCCAAATAAATTTTAATGTGAAGTTTCTTCATACATTTCAGGTCAACAAATCTGAATTTGTTATATTCCTGATGGACTCTGAATAGTTCAGTGGACCATGTTCTCAGTCTTAGATTTCACATTACTGCACATAGCACTCATAATTTGAGAGAAAAGATCAGAAATACAATAACAGTCCTCATTATTTATATTTCTACCCTTGCTCAAATAAAGACCGTGCATTTAAATGTGTATTTGATGGAATAAATGTCCCATTTTTATGTTCTTTGACAAAAGCTATGAATTATTAATTTGTCATTGTATTCACTGAACAACTGTAATTGCAAGTAAATGTCTGAAGTTAGTGAAAAAAATTAAGGAAAAAGATTTCTTTATAAGAATTAATGAAACATTTCCATAAGTTCTTTTGAAATAATTATAAAGCCTCATAATTCTTTATGAAATTGCATCTCAATATTCAATGCACCCAAAATTATTATTTTAAAATAACTTATCTTGGTATGAAAAATAAAGACTTTTAGTTGCTATTCAACCTGCTTTAAAATTAAAGCCCTGATTCAGCAAAGTAATTCAGCATGCTATTAAGCATGAGTAGTTCGTTGAAGTCACTTGCACTCTAATGGCAACTTCATATGACCTTGTATCAACTAATTGGTACATCTGACTGTCACACATTCCAAGTATTTGGAAAGTTAATCTGGTTTTATGTTGCTGGTAATGTTATCTATTGGCAACAGACTTGAAAACCTTATATCCCTATATATACACATATATGAGAGTGTGTGCAACAGTTCACTCTTGACTGCTGTCTAGGCTTGGGGTTCAAGCAGTTGGTACCAGTCTCTCTTGGAAATAAACAGAATAGGAGTTCCCAAACTACAGTCATGAAACAAACAGTGTCTTAATGCGGCTCTACAGTTAATTTCCGATATTGCACTAACAAAGAGAAGCTGAGGATAGTGGCCAAAGGCAGGCATTGGAAAACATTTTAAGGGAGGAGCAGAGCATTTTCCCTTGTTAGGTAGGGGATGGATATGGGCAGTCAAATGTATATTAGTGATAGTCAGAAATATCTGGTTACCTTGAACAAATGGACAGGTTATTTTATTCTGTTTACACATGACTAGTTTCCAGACTGTAAACACCTGTAGAGTTATCACATCCCCTCTTTCCCATTGTTTAGCCAGGCTACCAATCTACCTATATACAAGGCCTTAAATTTAGTTGCTCTTTTCTGAATTTTCTGCAGTTTGTCTTTATCTTTCAAATACAAGATATACATAACAGAATGCAACACTTGAAGCATTGCTTCATTAGAGCCCTATACAGAGGTTAACCATCTCCCTGCTCTGTGACCTGATGGCTCTGAATATGCAGCCCAAAAATCACATCAGCTTTTTCTGTTGCTTTATCACTCTGCAATTTCACATTTAGTTATCTGGATATTATTATTCTCTTTTGGCATCACAACCTCTCCACTTCCTCCCTCTGAGCTTTGCTTTATTGTATGATTGTACCTATATATCAGTTGAAATACCAACATTTTAGTTAAAAGATATGTAGGTATTAGGGTCACGATTTCAAAACTGGCTAGAAATGTTGTGTGTCATGGTACCCATCCTGAGACACTTTAAGGGGGCAGGTACTCAGCATTTACTATAAAATCGGACTATTCAATGGTGTATATATACATTCTATGGATTACTATGTATTAAATCATGTTTGCTTTCTCTGTTTGTGTTTGAAATCTAATAGAGAATTCATTATAAAATGGGGAAACAGATTCAAAGCTCTCTCCAGCAAACCCTGGAATTTCTCACTCTGGCACCAACAGAACTATCAACATGTCACAAGTATCTAGCACATGAACAGTTGACTACTTATTCTTAGTCCTCCATTTTTAGACTTCTCTACCCCACTCTGGGTTAACATAATGAGATTATAAGAGGAGTGATGACAGTTTGGATACTGCAGAAGGGGATCAGTAGTGAGTTCTTTGTGGGGTTGGATATTAAATATATATGCGCTAGTATTTAAACCTGAGAAAGGATCATTTGGGGTAGAGAACATCTTGCAAATTAAACAATGCTTTCCTAATTAAGCAAATGCTTGCAATTCCTGGGTGAATAATCTTTTGCTGGAACTAAGAAAAGATATATAAATCATAACAGAAATTAACATTTGCACAGCTGGGCTATGACCCTGGAGCTGATTGTACGTAGGCTCAGCCCTGCATCCTCAGACACTCACTTGAAAACTGGCCTTCAATTTGGACACAGGTTTTATGTAAATGTATGTTTTGTCATTCACTGAATACACAAACAAATTTTCATGGGCCTCTGTTTATAGTTAATATACCTATTGTGGATAAATTCAGTCACATCAGATGCTTGTACAAAGGAGATACAACGTCTTCCACAAACATGGTCATCTCTACAGTCACAGTGAGTGAGCACACTAACTCAGTACCAGATGACTATTAGTCACAGGAATAGACAGCAATACAAGGGTAAACAATGCCTTCATTTTAGTTTATGATTCTGTGGTTTATGTTCCAGGAGCTTTCCATTTTTGTCTCATGTAGTCACATCAACTCACAGATCCAAATAGGGAGATATATTTTCATATAAAAACACTGCCTCATGGCCTTTACAGTTATTTCAGGATGAGTAATATTCAAGAATATGATTAAGTAACTGCTACACGGAACATATATGTGACTTTCCTAATGAATACAGTTACTCGTAGGTCAATGAGACATCTTTATTTAAGGACTCTTCCTCACTCTTACCCTAAAGTCATCATAAATCTCCCTAACATATATGACAATCACTCGTTGGTACATGAATCACGGGGCATGACATCAGCCAAATATTAAATTACTACCCATAAAAGCTATGCTTAATTGTTAATTCTGTTTTTTTTTAATCTTTCCATTCTTTTCCAGACTATCATTTTCCTTAAGTGCTCTCCAATTATATGGGAAAGAAAATAAAGACAGAATTTCCAGAGTATTATTTGTAATCGTGCCTATAGTTTTTTTTGTATTATTTGTATCCCAGTATACTACTCTAGACTTTAATTTGTCCTTTGAGTCTCTGCATATAAGAAACTAATTGGTTGCATGTTTCCAGGGTATACTGAAAATGAACCCAGACTGGAACCAAATCAGAATCTCTTTGAGAGGCAGGGGCTAGGTGTACAATTAAAACCACACCCTGTTTTATTTCTGAAACTACTTTTCTACTCTGATTCTGGGATAGCTAAAATCTTGTTTACAGTGGGTTCTTGTTAATGTTCAGCTGAAGATAGCACAAATCTCTCTATACACATTGTCCCTCTACCCATAAGGTCATAGTGTGAGGGAAAGCTTTGGCTAGACTGGCACCAAACAGACACACCTGAGGGCTTAGCCAGCCACTGAGGAAGGCACCTCTTTCCCCCTTGGCTACGTCATCCTCCACATGGAGCTGTAGTGTGCTGGAGGTGATGGCAGAGGCTCAGCCTTTGCCCCCATTATGCTATTTGAAAAGTACAAAAGTACCTCATTGGTCTTAGAGTGCTGGTAGGAGGCACAACAAGCTTTATGTAGGCAGGAGAGACCTATCAGGGAGGCAGTGTGGTCTAGTGGATAGAACACTGGATTGGGACTCAGGTGCCATGGGTTCTGGGTCCAGCATTGCCACTACCCTGCTGGGTGAGCTTGGGCAAGTCACTTCAGCACTTTGTGCCTCTGTTTCTCCATCTGGACAATGGGGATAAATGATGCTTATCTCCTTTGCAAAGCACTTTGCGATCTGCTGATGAAAAAGCACTATATAAAAGCTAGCTGTTAATATTGTCTAGCAACCCTTCCTAGTGTGGTTTAGGATGGGTTACTGAAAGTTCAGTGCTGAGTCTCTCAATGTGATTTGGAGTTTCATGACCATATGGGAAGGAAGTTGGCCACTACAAATCAGTGTATGGGGTTTTCATAGCATTGGGAAGCTTGATTGAAGAATCTTGTGTGTTTATCTTGTTGCAGGATGGAATGGTGGCGGGTAACAATGGCCCAGTTTTCAGGATCCCAACTCAGAGCACAGGGCCTGGAAACACTGGTTAAGACCACAGTTTTAAAAGGTGCAAGTTGGCTTCAAAAACAAAAAACAACCTGGCTACCACAAAGGCTGAACATCTATCAGCATGAAAGCTCATTGTAGGGTCCAAGTTCAGACTTAATATAAATGAATGTAATGCCATGGACCCTCAAAGGTCTTTAACTTGTTTATATAGGCCAGAAATCTGTGCAAGCAGTCATGGTATTTTCCAGTGTTACTGTAAGACTGATGCATCCACCTTATTTCACTATATAGAACCAAATACCTCTTGATATGAGGACAACTTTTCTAGAAAAAAGAACTTCTGCTGGGAAACTAATGGTTTCCAAAATATTGTTTGGATTATTCACATATACACTTAACACTTTCTTAAATAAAATATAATAATCAACAAGAAAGGTTATGTTGTATTTAAACATGTCAGCAACTGGCACCATTACCTACTGTTATAATTCAAGGACAATCAATGCTATGCTATTGTCATTAATATAAATTAATCAATAGGCAGAAACTTTAATATAAGCCTAATTATGAGTGTCTCTTTGCATGAAACTAAAGATATTGAAAATGTTGACACTGGGGAAGTGTCCTTGGACCAAAACTCATGCATAAGTCAATAATCTATTATGATTTTCATTTTGCAGAAGAAGTGCTATTATTTCAAAAGGTCTCAAAAATCAATTTAGCATTTGGTAGATCTGTGTAATCATGACATCCTAATTAAAATATCCAATCTGAACAGTACAAAAGATGATGTTTAATCTCTAATCAATGAGTACTGAGTGCAGAAATTATAGATGCATTAACCTTTTTTTAAATGCACTTTACTACTTTTTCATAGATTTCATATTCTCTTATACTCCTAATAGCCTTTTTGTACCCCCTGAAAAAGTACACATAGAATAGTTCTTCATTATAAAAGATAACAGATAATTTAGAACATCAGAACATGAGAGAAAAATGCCTGGGTTTGGTTCTTTTAATTGGTACTGTATTTATATTTGTTATCATTACAGGTAATACTTACTTGGTATATTTTGAGTTTAAATAGACCCAGCCAAAAGATTTTATTGTGAAGTCTTTGTAGGATTAGGAGGCACGTAGTGAAGAAATTCTTTCAATAACACCTTAGTTACCTAACATGCGGGATCCTATATTTTAGAGGAACCCTTAACCTAATATTTCCTCATATCTCCGATCACTTTTTCATTTTCCAGCCACTCTGTTATCTGCATTATTGATTTTGTGGATACATTCACTGAATGACAAGAAAAAGAGCAGAATTCCATTTTGCTTGCAGAGTAAAATACCCCACGTGCCACCCAATACATTTCCTTATGAGAGCTCATCAGTGCGGCGGATAGATGCTCAATTATCTGTGTGTCAGATGATTATCTGAGAACTTAATTTAATCTCCATTACACCCCCCTTCATATTTCAATTAAATATGCTATCAGAATGTTAACATCTTTGAACTTGATAGTTCTTCAGTTAATTTCCCACTAAGAGGTGCTAGAGAGTAACAGATGTCATAATTATGCAATTATTAAGCATATTTAACAGTCATTCTCTCAAGGTTTTGTGGTGGGACTGGGAACACTGGAAAATTAATCTAGTGGCAGTATGCTTCTGTTGTGATCTATACCACTACAATCTGCTATAGTCTTCCTTATGTGTGACGCAAGCATTTTTGTACTGGTGTAAAGGAGGTTAATATATTAGCAGATTATGCTTCAATTTAGATATCCTATGCTAAAGTGATCTGAGGATTTATGAGTGCATGGCCACATTGTGCTTATTCTATGGCACGACAGGTCATTCTAAAGCTCTTTTGACCACGATGTCAGGAATTATAATAATAAAATATCGACTTTTGACCCCCACAGTCAAATACTTCCTTAAGACTTGCAGATGATGAGCTTCACATTTTCAACTGGAGTTAAGGGTATACAGCACCTCCCTAGATCCACGATTAAGTCCTAAGATATCACACCAGGCAGCTCTTCCACTGAAATGTACTGTGTGTGTTATTTTTCTCCCAGATGCGAGGAATCATCCCATTTCCAACCTATAACTATCACAATTTAACATGAGATTTAAAAAAAAAAAAATCCCTCACTGCTGCTGGTACACTGGTAAAATGGCAGCATGGTCAATCAGCACAACTCATAGCTCAAGATTCCTTTCCTTATAAGAACATAAGAACGTCCATATTGGGTCAGACCAAAGGTCCATTTAGCCCAGTTTCCTGTCTTCCGACAGTGGCCAATGCCAGGTGCCCCAAAGGGAATGAACAGAACATGTAGTCGTCAAGTGATCCATCCCATCACCCTTTCCCAGCTTCTGGCAAACAGAGATTAGGGACACCATCCCTGCCCATCCTGGCTAATAGCCATTGATGGACCTATCCTCCATAAATTTATCTAGTTCTTTTTTGAACTACATATCCCAACTGTAAACTAAAATATGTACCAATAAGCCACATCTAAATACACCAAGAACTTAAAACCATACAGATTTTCTAACCGCATTTAGTGATTCAAATTTAAATTAATAGCATGTTCAGATTTTATGCTTTATAATAGTGTTGATGATTAATGGCAATTTGGACAAGCAATTGCCTCTTCTCAACTTCCCCCTCCCTCCATGCTGTTCTGTTCACCAGTCTGTTAATTTTATGTTCCCGCATTTTATATCTGCTGTTTGCTCATAATTTTGGCCTCTACTTCTTCCCCATGCGCTTTAGGACCCCTTGCACAATTTATTCCCTGGCAGGTTTTCTGTATCCTGTAGTCCCAAAAAGTAAGATTTTCCTGTGCCCCGTATTAAGCACATTTGAAAGAATGCCAAGTAACTGTGTTACATCATGACTTGGTGTTACCTACACCAGTCTCATTAGAGGCCTGAATCCAAAGCCCACTGAGGTCAATGAGAGCTTTTCCATTGATTTCAATGGAATTTAGATGAGGTTCTCAAAAGAATATTTTCTGAAACGGAAAGTGCTGAAAAATTCTTACGGGTGGACATGAAAAAGTACATGCCACTTTTTATTATAAAAACACATTTAAAAAAAAATCATTGGAAGAGGCTTTATATATATAAAATAAAAAAATAAAATAGACAAGCTGTATGAGTTGCAGTAAGTGCATGGAAGTTACCCATATACTTTAGAACAACAAAAACAGAAATACGAACTGCCTTTAAAGACGAAGGCCTCCTTAGTGTTCCTGACAGGTCTTAAAATGCTTAGCTGGATATTTTACTGTAAATCACATTGTAAGCACTCTGGGACCAGGACCATCTTTGTTTGTACAATGCCTAGCACAATGGGGGTCTGGTTCGATACAAATAATGAACAATAATAATATGTTAAGTTTTCAGCCATGACTTTGTGGTCACTATGATTATACCCAAAGCTGGAAATCTGAACTCCTGAGTTCTATTCATAACTCTGCTACTGTCTTACTAAGTAATGCTGGGCAAGCTACTATAGCCTAAACTTCAAAAATGGCATTCCCTGGGACATACATAATCACTGAATGTAAAAAAATAAATGGACACACCTACCTTCCTACCGAGAGAGATTTGTTAATGTTTATAAACCACTTAGAGCTCTTTGTTAGAAAGGTGCCATGCACATGCAAACTACTGGTATATTTTAGTCCCCTAACACAAAGGGATACAAAAATATCCTTTTCATAATAAATAAATAAATAAATAAATAAATAATAGTAATACAACTGATTTAAATTCAAATAAAACATTGATCTGTGGCCCCACCTCCTAGCTGTGCTGATTGACCCCATAATCTGGGGGACTAACAATACTGTGAATAAATTGCCTTAGTCTTCTTTTCCAGCATATTGGTTGACTTCTGTATGCAAGAGGGTTTTATGTATCAGAAATTACTATTTTTACACACTCTCCCCTTGGGGTGTAGTACAGTATAATCTATACTTACGTGCTTTTTCATGTAATGTGCTTGTAGCCAAAATGCGAGACCAGCTATGAGAAAATTAAATAGAACAAGAGCTGCCATGTGCTCCACAATTAAAGGAAACACTAAGTAGCAGCAATGGGAATTAAACAGGACAGTGTGTGATGCCAAATACCAAATGTGCAACCAAAATATCTGCCAAGCCTCCCTTATTTGTTACGATTTTTCCATATTTAGGTTAATACATGTAATTATGTATCCTGCAGTGGTAACAGGACTACGCTCAAGACCTTTCACAGCATATGTTGTTGGCACAAATATCCTCTTTGTGGAGGGAAAAAACTTGGCCAAGATTACATTTGTTGATTTTATATTGGCGTCCTGACTGTGCCTAACAGCTGGCCTTAAACGCAATGAAACCATGTTGGATTTATTCAATTAAACAACTATGCAGATTCTTCAAGCATATATGGGTATGGATCTCCTATCTCTCTGTATATTCTTTAACCAGCTTTATGACTTGATGCCCCCTGTCTGTTAGTTTTGCTTTTTCTCGACATTTGCAATGGGAGTGCGGGCCAAAGTTACTTTGATTTTTTTGTTTTGTTTTTAGTTTTATTGCTGTCCCAATTCATTTAAACTGTATGGACAGAAATCCAGTTTGAAACACCACTGATCGTATGCTGATATACTTCTGATGGTGCCTGAACTTCCTGGGTGACATTAACCCACATTGTCCTCCTTTCTCTACTTGATATTTTTTCCACTAATCACCAGGTATTCAAAACTACTTTTATTTTTTAAAAAAGGCTTTGAATACTTATTTAAGGATATGCCAATGAGCTATTTGCTGTAGAAAACTAGTCACTCGCTACTGCCAAACATGCTACTTCCTGAGTGATTCTGAAGTTAGCGTCTCTGAAACATTTTCCTCTATAGACGCAGGATGAGGCTTGATTCTGCATGAGCCATAATTCTCAGATGTGACAGGGCAGCCTACGGCCACATTATCCAACTATACTAGGACATCTCCAGTGGCATGAGGAACCTTGGGTGGTGCAGAGCTGATGTAATGAACCCAGTGATCTCAGGCTGCCAAGTAGCCCATGCAAATTAGAACAACCTTCAGGCTTCTCTAAATAACACAGGGGACCAGTGTAACATCAATTATGTTTATTGGCATTTGCATCTTGTAAGAGAAAGTTTGGATAGAATACAAAAGAACTTTGAGACGATTATAACTACATTTGCATTTTTATTCAGGACCTGAGCCATAACATTTTGAGCTACTCAAGGACTCAAGAATATATGATAAGTTACCTGAGCCAAATACATAGGGTGAAATCCTAGCCCCACTGGGAGTTTTGCCATTGACTTCAGTAGGCCCAGGATTTCACCCAATAAAACCTAACATTGATTTACTTGTTCTTTCTCCCATAGTTGAGTGGCGAAAGCCTGGAAACATATGGAAAAATCTATCAGCAAGATTTTATTGTACAAATTAGCTAGTCCTGGGGTCAGAGCCTCAAGCTATTAAGACATATGAGCTATAGAAATGGAGTTACTACTAGAATTGTGGGAATAATTTGTAAAAAATAATTTATTCAAAGAATTTTGCCCTATATTTCTTTATCAATTGCCTGTGAAAAAGTGTGATTTTTGTCAAATTTATCTATTACTCAGAACTGATCATGAGGGCTTAGATTGCAAGATGGACTGTTGGAGCATGCAGGAAATGTAGGACGTTCCTCCATGTCATGATGCAAAAGTCTTAGAACATGGGACTTCTTAGGGGCTGAAGAAAGTGCTGTATGGCCCATTTTAAATACAGCAATCTCCCCTTTCAGATGGTACAAAGCTTTATTTATCAATCAAATCCACATTTCAATAGCATCTGTGTGCTTCGCACAAGAGTTCAGATGCTTTGCTTGGAGGGCAAGGAGATAAGTGGCCTCCAGAATTAGGGCAAAGCAGAGGATTGAGGGGTATATACCCCAAACTCAAATCACCATGAGGCCCACATGAGGACTAGTACGTTGGCCCGAGGGCTGCATCACTGACAGCTTTTCATACAAAGATACAAAAGGCTGCCCTCCCGCCCCCATTCCACCCCTTCTATGAGGCCCTGCCCCTTCCCTGCCCCCATTCCAACCCCTTCCCCAAAGTCTCTGCCCCAACTCCGCCCTCTCCCTGCCCCTATTCCAACCCCTTCCCCAAATCCCCACCCCGGCCCCACCTCTTCTCCACCTCCTCCCCTGAGTGCGCTGCATCCCTGCTCCTCCCCTGGAAAGTCCTGAGCGCCGCTAAACAGCTGTTTGGCGGCGGGAAGCGCTGGGAGGTAGGCAGAGGAGCGGGGACGCGGCGCATTTGGGGGGGCAGAGGCAGGGGGTGAAGGTGAGGGGACGGGGGGTGAGGGGAGCTATGGTGGGCCGCAGAAAATAACAGAAATAATATGGTGGGCCACATGTTTGAGACTCCTGCTATATACTCTAGACTGGTAATGGGATGGAGGGTAGTGTCCAGTCTGTATGTGCTCTTTCATCACCTATGGAGATATTTATACATTTTAAGATAAGAACAGAGTATTATGATTGTTTAATCTGACCTCCTCCATAACAGAGCCCAAAGAACCTCACACAATAATTTCTGCATCAGCCCCCTAATTCTGTTTGAACTGTAACACATCTCTGAGAAAGATACCCACTCTTCATGTTTATAGCCATGTGATAATTTATCAGGTACCACTGAGGATTGCCACCCCGGCCTACTAATTCATCTCCTCTGGAACTATTCTAACATTCCAATACACTGAACAATTTGAAATATCAAACTGTTAAATAGAGATAGTCACAGAAAAAGTTGTCGTAGACCAGAGTCCCAGGGGAGCCAACTGAGGTCACTCAATTAGGGTGAACTGCAAAGAATGGGGCAGACAATCCCCAAAACTGGCGGATATTCCAATACTTAAATTTACCAAACCAGCACAAAACAACTTCTACAATACCTCACTGGTTACCCATAAGCCAATAACACAGTTCCCTTAGAGTAACCCAGCCTCAGGCCTCCACCTAGACACCCAAGGCAATTCTTATTAACTAACTTAAAATTTATTTAAAAAGAGAATTGGTTAAAAGATCAATATACATACAGATATGAATACAATCTTGAGATTCAGATTCATAGAAGAGATGGTGAGCTTTGTAGATACAAAGAGTTCTTTAAGAAACAGTTAATAGGTTATAGTCCAATGTTTATATTAAGGATGGTCCAGTCAGGACTGAGATCTCAGCCTTATGGCTTAGGCTTCCCCTGCATGAAGCCTCAAGCAGATCTGAGATCACAGGATCAGGCCCCAAGCCATTTTTACATAGTTTCAGGCCTTCTTTGACAGCTCGGAGTCCTTATGTGAACAATGGGCACTCATGGGAACTTTGAAGTGGACCCATTTCCTAAGCATTGTTGACCTTTACCAATATATATGTAAATACACAAAACCACAAACGTTATCTACCCATATGTTTTTAAGGGTTGAATTTGAGTAATTTATCCTGCAGGGTGCTTAACCCTTTCTGCTCATGCGTCACAGAAACATTTACTTTTTTCCTCCAAAAAGTGGAATTAAAATAGAATTTCCTATATGCTGCCACCTCCAACCCCCAGCTTCCATCCCTTTTCCCAAAACAGTCACCCAAAGACCAGCAGAGGCTAGATTCACCTGTGTACCAGCAACAGTTTTTTGATGTTTAAAAATGTCATGACTTATAAAGTTCGCTATCTTGTACTCCTGCTCCTGTATGGATAGATAAGGGAGTTTTATACCATTGTAAAGGAGAGATTCCCAGCTTCTAGACCTGCAAGGCTTTCAGATATCAGACTTTAAAGCAGGGGTGGGCAAACTTTTTGGGCCGAAGGCCACATCTGGGTGGGGAAATTGTATGCAGGGCCAGGGCAGAGGGTTGGGGTGCAGGAGAGAGTGCGGGGTGTGGGAGGGGCTCAAGGCAAGGGATTGGGACAGAGGAGAGGTGCGGGGTATATGAGGGGGCTCAGGGAAGGGGGTTGGGGTGCGGGAGGGGTGTAGGGTACAGCAGGGGGCTCAGGGCAGGGGGTTGGGTGGCAGGAGGAGTGCAGGGTGTACAAGGAGCTTAGAGCATGGAGTTGGGCTGCAGGAGGGGTGCGGGGTGTACGAGGGGGCTCAGGGGAGAGAGTTGGGGTGCAGGAGGGATGTGAGGTTCAGGGAGTTGGAGCAGGGTGCAGGTAGGGTTCGGGCTCCGGCCCGGCGCCGCTTACCTAAAGTGGCTCCGGGGTAGCAGTGGCTCCCTGCATGCCTGCCCTGTCCCTGTCCCTGCGTCGCTCCAGGAAGTACTGTGGCCCCGGGGTGGTGGGGGGGAGAGGGCAGAGGCTCTGCGTGCTCTGCCCTTGCTGCGCCTCCAGGGCCGGTGCAAGGAAGTTTTGCGCCCAACTTCCGCCTTGTGCCCCCCACAGCCCTGCGGCAGCTCCCTGACCGCCCCTGCCCTGAGGCGCCCCCCCACCGCGGCAGCTCCCCACCCCAGCTCACCTCTGCTCTGCCTCCTCCTCAGCTGATTGGCACCGCAAGCCTGGGAGGCGGGAGAAGTGGAGCGGCGACCGCGCGCTCGGGGAGGGGGCATAGCAGAGATGAGCTGGGATGGGGAGCTGCCGCATGGCTCCCCGGGCCGTGCGGATGGGGAGCTGCCGTGGGAGGAGTGTGCCTCAGGACAGGGGGGGGAGCTGCCGCAGGGCTCCCCACCCCAGCTCACCTCTGCTATGCCCCCTCCCCGAGCACTCCGCCCTCGCCAGCAATGACAATAATTGCATGGACCGGCTGCTGCGCTGGGAGAGGGAGTCTGAGCCGCACGTGTCAGCGTGCTGCCAGCAGCCCAGCCCAGGAACGCTGTAAAAAAAAAAAAAAATTGGGGGCACCGCTTTTTGGCGCCCCCAAATCTTAGCGCCCTAGGCAACGGCCTAGTTTGCCTTTATGGTAGCACCGGCCCTGTGCGCCTCCAGGTACCTCCCCTGAAGCTCCCATTGGCCGCAGTTCCCCGTTCCTGGCCAGTGGGAGCTGTGGGGGGCGGTGCCTGGAAGCAAGGGCAACGCACAGAGCCCTCTGTCCCCCCCACCTGGGGGCCGCAGGGACGTGGTGCGGGCTGCTTCTGAGAGCAGCGCAGGGCCCACAGCACCATGGGGGGCAATCCCACGGGCCAGATCCAAAGCCCTGAGGGGCCTGATCCGGCCCACGGGCTGCAGTTTGCCCACCCCCGCTTTAAAGCTATGACAGGGCTAAGTATTGAGAAGTTCTTTCACACAACATTTAGAGGTTTTTATGGCTCCCACTGAGTTGACTTGTGGCAACTATGGCACCTGGTTTTACAGAGGGATATGAAAAATAGTGCTAATAAATTTTATAAAAACTCACTAAAACATTCCCAAAATAGCTTTTCTCTAACATCTGTGACATCCAGAATGCATGATGGCAATGGCATGATGAGCAATTGTTTGGGATGTCTCATGGCTTAGTCACTTGAGAATAATATACCCTTTACAAAGCTCAGACTGATATAAGCTTTCATACCACACCATATATACCGTATTTTGAGTTATATAAAGGATGGCCTGCCAGCAATCTGCTTCCAAAGGGAATTGTAGAGCCTCTCCAAAGTATAAGAGGGATGCAGAGCCCCAGCCCTCATAAGGAATCTGTGCTACTGGTGCCCCAACTTGCATCTTTACAGAAAGTTTACCTACCTAAAGAATTAGGTGGGCAACTTTTGAGAGTGCGGCACTACAGCCTATGCTCACTGTGGCTAAATTGGTGGCTCAACTTTGATGCACTATGTACAGCGATTTGTTGGCAGTGTGCAGTAAAACTTTTCAGATTAAATAGGGCATTATCCAAAGCCCACTGAAACCAATGAGAATCTTTCCATTGACTTTAAAAGTCTTTAGATTAGGCACTTGGGACCAGATTCTCAGCTAGTGTAGATCCACTGACTTCAGTAGAGCTACCCTGATTTACACCATCTGAAATTCAATCTTGTCCTCAATATTTATATTGTTGTAAATGGTGCATGTTTTTATAAATTTAAACAAAAAAAATATAGCTGTTTCCCCATATTTATGAACATAGTACAGCATTTTGGTGTTTTTAGAAATTGAGATATAAATCACTTGGGGACAAAGTCTTAGCTGGTGAAGCTCTACATAGCTCCCTTGATTGTGATTTACACCAGCTGAGGATCTGGCCCTTGGTTCTTTGTTTTTTCTAATTGCAGAAGGTACCTGTCCACAGCATGTATACATTTTTGCTTTAAAAACTCATTCTTTATTTAAGAGCATGATTTAGCAAACATTTTGAAGCCAGAAAATGGGATTTTTTTTTTTTTAGTTCTCTGAGTCTGAACAATGATCCTTCAGATTTACTTGTTTATAAAAAAAATATGTATAAAGTCTGAAAACGTATTTGACAAGTTTCAGCTTAGAGTAAATAAAAACCGTTCAGTTAAATACTCGTTAAAAAGAGTTTTATAATAGAAACATGACTGGAGTAGGCCCTTAACTACAATGGTGCTGCCAGGTGACACTATACTGCAGTGTTTATTTAAGGAAAAACACACAACAGGGTGTGTGACCATAAAGTTGTATACACATGCCTTAGGTACATTGTGAAGCAAAGGACCAAAATGCCCTGTGCCTTCTCTACCATAGAAGTGCGCACTGTAGATCTTTATGACTGTACACTTGAAGTGCTCTTATTCCCTACATAAACACTATCATAGCAGCGTCTGGCAACACGATATAAAATTAATTTTACTATATCTAGTTAATGCTATATTGCCTTATATCACAGATAAATGTTTTAGATCTTTTCACAAACTTTGATAGGTAATTTTATTTTATTCCATAGATTAAGTTTGGCTTTGAAAAAGCCTAATAATGATTTTTTTTTTAAACCACACTAGTTTCTGCTAGTCACCTTCAATGGGACCATTTATCAAAATGCGCTACATATTAAGTGAATTGAAAAAAGAGGAACTGTTCCTTTAAATTATTTTCTATTATCTTTGCACCAATCTTACATTTACAGTTACAATGGAAGCAGTCACAGAAATAATTTGACACAATCAGGATCTAACTATTGAAGTAGACAATTATATCAGAAATAAATTTGGTCCATTTGAAAACATGGCTAAAAAGAAGTTTTACAAAATATTTTAACAAAATTATGAATACAGAGCATACCAATGCTTTTGCAAAATGTAATGTAATCCTATAAATAATCATTAACTCATCCAGTCCCTATTCTTCCCTTTACAATAAAATAAAATTGGGAATATTTCAAGTAAACATCCATACCATTTATACACACACACACACACACACACACACACACACAATCAATCAATCTGACCCTCTGTTCTTAATTTAATTCAGCAGTTGGCTACACACGGCCAGAAATAAAAATCTGGAGATTTCCATTGGCTTTAAAATATGATCCAACATTTTAGCAGCAATTACTATTCCCATGACACCTAACCAAGTTTAACATACATAGTAGCAAGCAAGCTACAGATGCTTCTTGTCATGAGAATATTAAAAACAGGATAGAAGATTATGTAATTCATTCTTTCTACAAACCAAACAAGCTGGCAATGAACTGAACTGATTCAAAAATGTTTTTGCAGTTTTGGTCTAAACATGAAGACCATATGGAGACTGTCACACATACTCAACTTAATTGCCTCTTCAGTGTCACATTCAGAACTGGCTATGTTGGAAAGTGAGACATCCCTAGATTCTCAACTTGTGCATGGTGAGACAAACTCCTTACTCACATTGGCAAGCAGTTATCTACAGAGTGGCCCAGTGGACTTCATTGGGACTACCCATAATATTAAAGGTATCAGATCTGTAGCATAGTCTGCAGCCAGCTTACCTTTGAGTAATGTAAAACTAGATAGTGTCTTTTAAAATAAATCAGTGGTCACCATTAAAACTTCAGCATTTGCCAACAGTTTTTCTTTGTTTGTTTTTTTAAAACAGAAACAATGTAGGCCTTTAAGGGCCTGTGTCCACAAGGAAGTAGACCATCGCAGCTATAGCAGAATAATTATTACTACTTAGAGTAATTATTCCCCAATAAAGTCACTTTTATTGTGGAATAGAGTGCCAACCTGGGGGAGTTGTATCAAGTTTGTCCAGAGACCCAGAATTACAGAAAGTGATGAAAACCCTCTTTTGTAAATCAGGCACCTTCAAGGAGTCATCATTTGGGAATTCAAAACTTGAGACAACATCATGTCACTTCCAAAAATGGCCATTTTCTATAGGAAGTAAATGGCTGACATCTAGTATTAAATATTATTTTTATTAATAACCTCTAGTATTTATATAGTAATTTTTACCACAAAGGTGATAAAATCTTTCAAGATTACAGATCAAGGCAGTATGCCAGCAGACCATAGCTCACCTTACTATAAAAAGGTTTAAAATATATTTGGGATATACGAAGCTCCAGATGTTGTACTGATTTGCCATTAATAGGTATATTTTGGATAAGTCAGCTACTTAGAGTTATTTATTGGAAAACAACTTCAAACAACACATTGTATTCTAGTCTTGTATTATTTGCTGTGAAGATGTAGCATTTTGTAGATGCACTGAATTCATACTAGGAATTCATACCTCTTCCAGATCCCAGGTCAATTTTGCTTGTGGGGAGAGTATCATAATATCTTTGTTGTGATACCTCACAACACGTGTGATCTTTTACATATACATGTTAGCGTCTTACCAACTTTGGTCCTGATTCTGATCCCCTAAACTGTATTGACAAATAGTAACTTTTTGAGTACTCTCACAGAAGTCAGTGGGACCATTGAGAGAGGCATGCACTACTCAACAAGAGGAAGGGAATCAGAATTTGGCCCTTCTAATCTAGACACTCTAACCAATACTAAAAAACCCTTGAGTCTTAAGAACTTATTTTCCTGCCTTTATTACCACCAGAGAGAAAAACATGCTTAAAGCATTTCTGCCATCTTTGTTCAAAAAAATTTGGGAGGAATAAACCTAGGCAATTCAAGCACCCCCATTACCTTGGGTCAATCAAAGAGAATATGCTGAATATGACTGAATAAAATAAGTGAAATTTTTTTCCATTTACTCTTGGTGAATAGCACCCTACTTGTATTGATTTCAGTTACAGGACTTGTGGAATGAGATACTACACATTGTGACTAAGGGCAGCAGAATATAGTCCTGAGTAAGGACCTCCAGATTTGGTCCAACTATCAAATCTGTAATAATACATGTACTTCTACGTAAATTAGCCATACTGTAAATCAAATACAACATATGTATATGCACACACATTTTATATGTCTATATGATTTTTTATTTCAAGTATTTGATTCAAGCTATACATTTTTTTTATGAAACTGAACCCTACTATAAAAAAACACACTACGAATTAACAGTGGACATGCCATTAACATGCTAACCAGAGATTGGCACAGAACACCTAAGGAATTCATAAGGGTGTTTACAGCTAAAGAATTTATAAGGGAACTTATAGCTTGGAGGAAACTCAGTGATAAGGACGCCATGCTTGGTGCCGTCTGCACTGCATATAAAATTAGACTCTCTCACTTCATTAATGTGTTTAGATGAATGCTTGATGACTCTTTAGGTTACCTGACTGTTATAAGTAATAATTTTGTTTAAAAGGATATGACAGCTGCATTAATATAAATGCCAAAAGGGAAAATTGCCATAAATTACTACAATAGATAAATGATTATAAACACTTCCAAAGCACCTAGGACCTAAGATAGATTTACACACATCTAGTAAAACTTTATTTTGTCTAATAAATGTATATGTAAATACCATACACCTTTTTAATCTATGTCTGATTTTCTAGATTTTTGTTTTTCTTAATTTATTTCTTCATTGTAGGCTACAAGGCTCTAATCATCCAACTTTGTTTGTAGGTGCACTTCAAAAGCTTTCTTTTAGAATCCTACATTTGATTTCTGGGACATATTTTCTTGTTAACTTTTAACATATGTACCCTGTAGGCATGATTCACACAAGTCTCTGGAATTCTAAGGAAATGATGATCAGTCACGGAAATGTGTAAAATTCAAGAACTCTGGCAATTTTCACTTCAAATGTTGTCAGCGAGCTACTATTATAAAAGTACTTTTTCTCACCACTTCACTGTAAAAGAAAAAAAAATCCTTAATACAGCATAGCTTTGAGAAAAGTAGCACATTTAATGAACACCACCTCCTGAAGGTATATATCCTCAAAGTTGATAACTGAATCAGTTACATTCAGAGAAATGCTTACTAGAGATGAGGTACTCAGAATGGTTTGGAAAAAGTTTATACCTTGATGCAAGAAACAGGGTGGCGGCAGGGAGTGCTAACAGACAAAACATACAGTTGAACATTCATGGTCCTAATTAAACACAGAAATTAGGCTCCACAATAGCCTGAATGTCAACATTACTTTTTGTTTAATGGCATCTTTGGAAAGGCCAAGTCAGATGCCTAATATACATGTAGATATTTGTTTAAAGTAATTCATGGGTTGCTTTTCAAAACTTGAAAAGTGCTCCTTGACTCAGTCAAGAGCCGGTAAAAATTAAAAGTAATGAGCTCATTTCAATAAAAATTTATGAGACTGGTTTCATGCTGGCAAAATGGGTCCTGCAGGCAGTGTCCCTCCACCTGCTTGCCAGAAAAAAAAATTCCTCTATTTCAAAATATTTTACAAATCTTTTAACAGGATATTAAAGATACAGCTGCATCTGTATAGCAAACTTGTAAAGACTCTGTGTGTCTTTGACATTATCAGTACCAGCCGTTTTACAATGCTAAAGGAAAATGTTAAAAAAAAAACCAGAAATCATTATTATGTTAATTGAAACCTCTCATGAACATGTATTAATTATGCTGAAAATGAGTGGTGTCACAATGTCAATGAAATATTTTTGAACATTGTTATGAAACTATAGTTAATATAGCAAGGATAAAACACAAAATTAAACAGAATGAAAGTGTTTAATGCAAAGGATCTAACTCAGGCTTCCAGTAGTGAAGCTGTCACTTGTCTTGCCACACTGGACCCAATTCAACCTTGGATCTCTTGAGTCAATGGAAATAAACTAGGGATGATTTTGGCCCATCATGCCTATGATAAGATCAAATGCATTTATGGTATACAAAATGATCTACAGAATGCTCACAGTTTTCTTGCAGTGTTTTCAATGCCTTGTGATAGGATAGGGCAGGGGTCCCCACCATGGCGCCCGCAGGCGGCTTACTGGCCGGCGGACGAGCATCTGCCAAAATGCCACCGACAAGCAGTGTCATTCAGAGGCGTCGCCGCCAAAATGCCGCCGATTTTCGGCGGCATTTCGGCAGCAGCACCTCTGGATGAAGATGCTTGTCGGTGGCATTTCGGCGGCGACGACTATTGACATTTCAGCTTGTTGGCGGCATTTCGGCGGATGCTTGTCCGCCACCACGGTCCTCCGTGGCTCATCGACTGGCACCCGCCAGACGAAAAAGGTTGGGGACCCTGGGATAGGGTGTTCAGAATGGAGATTTGGGATCAACTTTGAAGGACATCTGAAAATGCACCACAAATTTGCAAACACATCTATTACCATAAAAAAAACCTCCCAGATTCACATACAAAACAATAATTAAGTATTCCAAAAAAAACCCCTATCATTATCAAATGGATACTCTAGCAAATCACACAGATAGATTTGTGAAGGTCCTTTTGAAAATGGGGTTCTGCAAGAACATATGCACACACAAGAGATGAGTAAATGACTGAGAAATTCTTAATTGTCTTGTTTTGCATTGTGATACTAAGGATATTTAACAATTCATAATTATATGTAGTGCATATTGAAAATAAGATGGTTGGGTGCCCAGTTGGAGATTTGTAACATAGAATTTAACTATCTTGAGAAGATCAGAATAGCAACTAGCATGACTGCATATTCTGACCTGGATGTTCATTGTGAATGTTACATGCGGTGAGAGATAATGAACAATAAGTGATTTGTAACAGTGAGCCCTTGCAAGCAGTGAGCCTAATTTTGTACTCATTTACAGCTGGGGAATGGGGTCTGTGTGTGTGTGTGTTTCTTACTGAAGAATTGGACCCTATGTATTTTGAAATGCTTGATGTGGCATAATATATGAATGGAGTATAATGCGAACTGACATATCCTAGTGAGCCCAGTTGGATATATACACCAGACCACATTGTTTTATATACTCTAGAATGGAAGTGAATAAAAAAATCTTCTAATACTGCTGAATAGAAATGCTTCACAGCTTAGAATGATCAGATACTGTAAAGCAATTTGAAAGGGTTTCACACTAACATTTTTATCTACAACTACATCACTTTCTTTTTTAAAATTGGGGTTTACATTTTTCCTACCACTGGCTCAGGTGCAAGACCTAGCATGGTGCAAGGTGACTTCAGGTGCTAAATCAACATTGGCATCATGTGCCATTCAGAATGTTGGGAATGGGCAGCCACCTTAATTGCATTGGCCTTGTTAGCACTACAAAAGTAATTTCCCCTCTGATATTCACCCCTTCTTGTCAACTGTTGAGAATAGGCCACTCCCACCTTCATTGAATTGGCCTCGTTCGCACTGACCCCCCACTTGGTAAGACCAGGGGCAGCGCTATGTATTTTGCTGCCCCAAGCACGGCAGTCAGGCGGCTTTCGGCGGCTCGCCTGCGGGAGTTCCACTGGTAACGCAGATTTGGCACCATGCCTGCAGGAGGTCTGCCGGTCCCGCGCCTTCAGCGTACCCACCGCCGAAACCGTGGGACCGGCGGACCTCCCGCAGGCATGCCACCGAAGGCTGCCTGACTGCCACCCTCATGGTGACCGGCAGGCCACCCCTCGCGGCTTGCCACCCCAGGCACGCACTTGGTGCGCTGGTGCCTGGAGCCGCCCCTGGGTAAGGCAACTCTGATCTTTTCATGTGCTGTAATATAAATACTGATTACTGTATTTTTCACTGCATGCATCTGATGAAGTGGGTTTTAGCCTACAAAAGTTTATGCTCAAATAAATTTGTTAGTCTCTAAGGTGTCACAAGGACTCCTCGTTAAAGCAGATTCTGGCTTTCTCTTCTTGAAAACACTTGCCTAGGCAGCTTCAGACATCTGTGACACTCATTCACTGAAGTGGGGGTGAAGTGAAGTGGGGTGATTTAGTCCTCACATGTCCATAGAGAGTGGATAAATTTATCTATCATCCATGCTACTCATCTTGACAGTCCAAATTTCTTAATTAGTGATAAAACTGTGATAATTCCTTGCTTTGTTGAATCTGTTTGAAGAATGCGGCTATGTGATCAGATTGATTAATGCTAGATTGGGACTGCAGAGTTGCAGAGTTTCAGGAACTGTTTTCTACCAGTCAAATTCTATATACTGTTATCAGTAAGAGTGGCGGTGAAGGAGGGAGGTCATCAAAATTAGGCTTCTACAGTTCCAAGAATTACTCTAGATCCATACATAAAGGGAGGATGCACTGATATTTAATCATAGTGAACCCAATGGGTATGCATATGGATATCATATGTACAGCCTTAAAAATTATATTGTAAATCAGCATGACATGGAAATTTAAGTGCTACTCTTAAACTTTTCCAAAAAATTTCAGGAGCATAAGCTAAAACAGCAAGAGGACAGAAATAATTTATACATGTCTATGTAGAATTACACTGTATATTAACAGAGCGCATTCTGTAAAAAACAGTCTCTTAGACACAGCTCTTCACATTATAACCATGCTACTAATAAACAGATAAGCTATTCTTAAAGAAACATGCACATAATTCATATGTTTTTTCCCCATCTTGCACCAGTTTTTTTCCATATTTATTTTTCTATATTTAGAGTATTACCATTTCAAAATATGGGCTGTTCCAACGCCATATGTCTCACTGAATTTATCTACGACATGCGTAGCCATCAAATTTCATTTAAAATTGGCTAAAAGGGGGGAGAAGTAACATTTGCAAGGGAAATAGTATGGAGATTTTTGTCCCTATCCTGTGCTTTGCCTTTGCTCTTGTGTATTTAGATATTTGGATATTTAGATGTTATAAGTACAAGCGTATTAGTGTCCAGACCCGGGGAGCTGCTAGGTGCTGACTCTTTCTGGAAATCTGGCCATGTGCCAGGGTGTTCTTCATTTCCCTGTAGGTTTTTCCAATGTATGTATATTTTTCTTCTATATAGGCTCAAAAGTGCATTAGAAGTTCGTATTCACAAAAAAATGCAGCATGATAGTAAAAAGAGAAACATCTTTGTTAAAAGTAAGACGCAATGTCAACTGCACAAGTTATATCTACTTTCTTTTAGTAAAATGTGACCTTAGCACTACTGCATTCTGTTTTTCTTCTATGAGGTGTTGTTGACACTCTCAGCACCATCTTCAAAAGCACCGAATGCCTTTGTGTGGTATAAAACCAGTAGGCTTCCAATTTTGCCATCAATCATATTTAATAGCATATGCTATTAATGTAATTTTGTTATTGAAGATTCCAAATCTATTCAGTAGATTGCATAAGACAATTATGTTTTTTGTTACATGCACGCAATCAGATATCTTTTTAAATTAGAGCAATTAAACATGGTCATTATAAATGGTAGATTATAAAATATTCATTAAATAACAGGTGATATGGCATTCTTTTGCTTCGAAATAAATGACATTAGAATAAAATAATGAGATTTATTTTAATTATTTCATTTTTAAAAACATACATAAAGATCTGCTTAATGGAAAGCATTTCTGAGGTTGGGAAGTATCACTTATCCTTTTTATTTGTGCACTATCTGGATTTTGCAGATATCTGATCAACAAACACTCCCAACATTGTACAATCTGAAGATCTGTAATAGACTTTTGCCAGCAATGAGGAAGTTCTCCAAGTTTTTCTATAAAAACCTCATGTAGACCATTTGCAACTTTTTACCAGCAATTTTAAGGGTTCTGAACTCATTTGACCCAATTCATTTATCTGAACAAATTGTACATATTTTATAACAATATCATGTGGGTTGATAAACTTTTTCATTCCAATGTTTTCTATTGTTCCATGTTAATAACTGTTCTTGAGGAATGATGTAGCAGCCTTGACGACCTTATAAGAACTATAATGTGAATACTAAATTGAGAACACAGAAAACTTATAGGTAGCATGATACTATTGGAAGAAAGATATATAAAGCATCTGGATTATTTTCATTAGAAGCTTTTAAGTGGTCAAGGTGGAATTTAGTGATGTTGAAAGAATTAGAATAGTTATTGGTCTTTCTTATTATATTTCATGTGTACACTCAGACACACTCTTATTTTTATAATTATATAGTGAATATCATATACACCCCTACTTACTTTTTAATGGTGACCATCCATTATTACTCTAGGTCACAGCTGGAGACAGTTCGATTAGCTGTGTGTGCATGAAGCAGTGCGGGACGGTGAATTTCACTTTTACTGAACACCACACACATGCCAACTAGGACTTGAAAATGGTGTGCAATAAAAGCCATGGTACAACTTAGCTGCTTTCCAGAATATGTAATGCCTAACAGTATTCGGTGAAGAACTTGATCCCTTGAATATTTGAAGATAACATTGGTCTACAATTTTTGAGAAGTCGTCTGCTTCAGAGATAAAATGTGCCATTTATTATGTATTTTGATGTGCTAAATTCAAATATGACAATTAAAACAACTGATTGGCTACTGTTTCTAAGATATTAAAGTTTTTACATTTTATGTCTATGTATATTGTGTAGATAGTAGAGTTTTTATCATAAATTGTAAACCTAGGTCTTTTCATGTGTTTATGGTTGCTTTACATGATAATATCTCACCTGTCCTGTTTATGTAACACTTTAAAAATCAGCAAAAGGGTTATATAAATAAAATTTATTATGAAACAAAAGGCAAAAAACTATTAAGTACATAGTTTAGTCCTATTCAGTGTCTACTTGGCGCTTCTTGGCTTGTCTCTTGTATTCATTAAATGGAGCATCTCTTGTCACTGTCCAGCAATAGTCTGCAAGCATTGATGGGCTCCATTTGCCCTGATAGCGTTTCTCCATTGTTGCAATGTCCTGGTGAAATCGCTCGCTGTGCTCGTCGCTCACTGCTCCGCAGTTTGGTGGAAAAAAATCTAGATGAGAGTGCAAAAAATGTCTCTTTAGTGACATGTTGCAGCCAAGGCTTTTGTATGCCTTGAGGAGGTTTTCCACCAACAACCAGTAGTTGTCTGCCTTGTTGTTTCCGAGAAAATTTATTGCCACTAACTGGAAGGCTTTCCATGCCGTCTTTTCCTTGCCACGCAGTGCATGGTCAAATGCATCATCTCGAAGAAGTTCACGAATCTGAGAACCAACAAAGACACCTTCCTTTATCTTAGCTTCACTTAACCTTGGAAATTTTCCACAGAGGTACTTGAAAGCTGCTTGTGTTTTGTCAATGGCCTTGACAAAGTTCTTCATCAGACCCAGCTTGATGTGTAAGGGTGGTAACAAAATCTTCCTTGATTCAACAAGTGCTGGATGCTGAACACTTTTCCTCCCAGGCTCCAATGACTGTCGGAGTGGCCAATCTTTCTTGATGTAGTGGGAATCTCTTGCACGACTATTCCATTCGCAGAGAAAACAGAAGTACTTTGTGTATCCAGTCTGCAGACCAAGCAAGAGAGCAACAACCTTCAAATCGCCGCAAAGCTGCCACTGATGTTGGTCATAGTTTATACACCTCAAAAGTTGTTTCATGTTGTCATAGGTTTCCTTCATATGGACTGCATGACCAACTGGAATTGATGGCAAAACATTGCCATATGCAGTAAAACAGCTTTAAGACTTGTCTTCGATGAATCAATGAACAGTCTCCACTCATCTGGATCGTGAACGATGTTGAGGGCTGCCATCACACCATCGATGTTGTTGCAGGCTACAGGATCACCTTCCATGAAGAAGAATGGGACAAGATCCTTTTGACGGTCACGGAACATGGAAACGCTAACATCACCTGCCAGGAGATTCCACTGCTGTAGTCTGGAGCCCAACAGCTCTGCCTTACTCTTGGGTAGTTCCAAATCCCTGACAAGGTCATTCAGTTCACCTGGTGTTATGACGTGTGGTTCAGAGGAAGAGGATGGGAGAAAGTGTGGGTCCTGTGACATTGATGGTTCAGGACCAGAAGTTTCATTCTCTTCTGACTCAAGTGAGAATGATTCTGGTGCATCAGGAACTGGCAGTCCTTCTCCGTGGGGTACTGGGCGTATAGCTGATGGAATGTTTGGATAATGCACAGTCCACTTTTTCTTCTTTAACACACCTTTCCCAACTGGAGGCACCATGCAGAAGTAACAATTGCTGGTATGGTCTGTTGGCTCTCTCCAAATCATTGGAACTGCAAAAGGTATAGATTTCCTTTTCCTGTTCAACCACTGGCGAAGATTTGTTGCAGCATATGTGTGGGGCCCACCTCTTGTCCTGATCTCCAATTTTGCAGCCAAAATAAAGGTGATAGGCTTTCTTAACCATAGTGGTTATACTGTGCTTTTGTGATGCAAAAGTCACTTCACCACAAACATAGCCACAAGTACGAGGCATCTCGGCTCACTTTGGCTAAACAGAAATGTGTCCCTTTGCAAAATCAAACACCGACAAATAAGAGAGCACGACACTGTATGATTTCTAGAGCGGATATAGGGCAATTTGTTCAGCGGAGTGATGTAAGCTTCGTTATGATTGCATCATCCATGACTTCTAGGAATAACATGATGCAATTCATATCATGTATGACGCAATACCAGCTTCAGATTGCATCATTCATTGTTTTGCCTAAAAAGCAAGTACTGTCCAAACCCAGTTATAGATTTATTCATAGATCCAGTCAAAGATGTATTTTAGTCATTTCTGGTTTAAATTGAGATCCCTTCCCTTTATAACTCACTTATCCTCCGCCATTCCCAAGTCAAGGGTCGTATATACTGACCCAATAGCATATCTTGAAAACTAGAGCCAATCAACAATTTTAAGCATCATTTTCGTTCTCAGTGACCCAGAATTAGTAAAGTTTGTCTACATTTATTTCAGAAGCATTTTGGCTGTAGAGCAGTGTAATTACTATTCTCCACTGACTGATTGTCTGGATATTTTAGATATTTGTTTTGTGGTGACCCCTATAGTTCATAATTAAAGACGTAAAGGAAGTATTAAAGGAAGACAAAGGAAGCCTTCAGGAGATTTTGCTGGTCAGACCAGAAATTATACACGTAGTATAATGTAATAACAACATAAGCAAAAAAGAATGTAAAAATGACAGTATTATTCAATAGAAGGCATTTTAATATATATTTCATATTCATAGTTCCTAAAATGCTCAGTGTTGAACACCAGAAAAAAGGAAAGTGTGCAAGCACAATGCCATTTAATTATTCCTCGTATAGCTATATATAAGACAACCATCAGTGCTCTTAAGAAGAAAAGCAAGACTTAAGATCAAAACTGTGCCCCTACACACTTAGGGGACATTAGACTCGGAGGTTCCCATCATTGAGTACTCTGCTTTCATTCTTTGGGAGGTATGGGCAGGGTCTACCCGCAAAGAAGATAGTGACGGTCTGTTCCACAAACACCATAGATCCAGGGAAGTCACAGAGGACACTGACTCATCTATGCAGTATCCTGGGCTTCTGTGTGGAACTCTGGGTCTTTCGCAACATGACTCCAGCGTTACCACCGTAATAGGCACACCCCCCTCCAGAACCTTCTTTCAAGTAGCGGTAACCCACAAAGGCGTGCACTTCAGAGACCTGAGGCTGTGATAAGTTTCTCTGGAGAACATTGCGCAGCCATTGAAGGGGGAAATGATGTGCATTCTGCCCAACCCTGACCCTAGCCCTCACCTACCTCCTCCAGCCAGCTCACTAACTCACTGCCCCCAGATGGATTCTGGACATGCAGAGAACTGGACAGAGTTTGGAGAACGAGGGAAACTGATTCAGCTGAAGCTTCATTTCCAGGAAATTGACACATGGAGCGTCCTCTCCACACATGCTGAAGAGGGGCACAGTCAGGCCCATAGGTGGGTGCATTGGTCGTGTTCTTCTAATGCCAGTTCTACTATCACTCCAGTCTGTTCTCAAAATCATTTACTTGTAATTTGAAAAAAAGAAAAGGAGCGCACTAATTTTAGCCTCAAACTATAGACAGATCATTTACACTTTAAAACTTTCACAAGCAATAGTATATGCAACGCTGGTGCACATGAAAAGGAAAGGAGCCAGCAATAATGGGCACTAGCTTTTACAAAAAGTTTGCTGCAACTCACAATACATATTCTAAATATTCATCTTGGCAATGAACCTTTGATGGAGGCTGAAATTTAGAATACTAGATCTCTATGGAGTAGTAAATCAAATTATTTTTAATAAAAGCCAGTTTGGTTGTTTTTAAGTATGAGAGAGCACAGCAAATACATAAGTCAAAGTCTCTGATTGCTTTTGTGCTCATTCAAATGTGTTTTTATGTAATTAAATAAAAGTTGGCAACTATTTTATTTCAATAATGTGGGATAATACCTTTGAGCAGTGGTTAAAACAAAAGAAATATTTAACTTGGAAAAGTGTTACTATCCATGCACAATCTCTACTTTTCATAAAGCTTATACATGATGCAACATACATAAACTAACATCTGCTTAGTCTTCAGTTAGGCAAATTTCTGCTCCTCCCTACACCAAAATAAATCATAGAATCATAGAATATCAGGGTTGGAAGGGACCTCAGGAGGTCAACAGTCAGCAGTCCAACCCCCTGTTCAAAGCAGGACCAATTCCCAACTAAATCATCCCAGCCAGGGCTTTGTCAAGCCTGACCTTAAAAACCTCTAAGGAAGGAGATTCCACCAACTCCCTAGGTAACCCATTCCAGTGCTTCACCACCCTCCTAGTAAAAAAGTTTTTCCTAATATCCAACCTAAACCTCCCCAATCCATCAAAATAAGCCCATTCTTGCACCTTCTACCAACCCAAAACCCTTACATGAATGCATAACTTATCTACCTCTTTCTTCCCTTTTCTCCTGATACTGGTGCTACTGGGTTCTTTCCTTCACTCCTTCTGGAACTGCACTAAGGAATGGCAAAGTAATTAATTGTGCTTTATTTGAACTTGAGTAGTCCCAGCTAGGTTCAAGGTAAGGATATGCTTTAATACTATACTGGATCAGGGCCTTAACTCTCAATCTCACAACCACTGTAGTTGATGCCAGATGGGCTTCCCATTCTATCTGATATGCTACTATACATTTTTTTTCCTGTTAACCTGTGGAAGATACTGTAAGATTTTCCAATAGACATATCAAGGTGGGCAAATGTGTAAGGCACCTGAACAAACAGATCTGGACCACCTCCAAGTCTGTTAAAATGTGAGCTTGCAGTACAGTAGTTTCTTAGATTGGAAAGAGGTGTTAGAGATTTACAATGAAACACCTGCAACTTCTGACATTACACAGATATTCCCCCTTGATAACGAAGACTCACAATAAAATGCTTCACATTCTGATGTAGAATGTCAGGCATAGCAGACATCTTTTCAGAACCAAAATTTAGGGCAAGATCCTACAGGAATGTTGAAGAAGATTAAGGGAGAGTATTGCCACCAGCTGACCACAGTGCTTTGTTGCTTACACACCTAAGAAGTGCAGTAAAATGAGGGCAGGGGAAGCTACAGACTGGCAACAACATACAGCTCAACACACAGGCATTAAGAAGCTGGGTGTGAAATGCAGGCCTTGATATTCCATATATCTTTCAGTAAGAAAATATCTTTTATACAGGAACTCAGTTTTATTCAATGGAATTCAACCTGCATCGCAAAATACCCTAAAGAGCAGGTGGATGTATAAAGCTTGAGGACAGTGTTTTCTTAGCTCACTGAATAAAATATAGATTTTTTCCACTCGCAAATAGCAGAATATAATATGTTTATACATTTGGGGCCTGATCATCAGCTGGTGTAATTTGGCATATCTCTATTGACCTCAACAGAGTTACGCTGATTCATTGCAGTTCAGATTCTGGCCCTAGAAATCTACCTGGAAATCAAGGATAAACATAAAATAGAAAGGAAGCATTTGAGTGTAATGACATTTAACTGTGTCACTGTTTGGCGTTGGATAAGAGAAAGATAATCCACATTTCTGAGAGTGCAAGCTGCCCTCATGATTGCCCCTGCTATCTTGTCTCTTAGAAGTGCAGCTCTTAAGTACACTAAAGTGAGTTGCTGCTTCTGGTTAACAGCAGTGGTAGCTGATACTAAAAATTGCCTATTTACATTCACATAACTGCATGTACAACCTTATCTGGGCCTTATCTTTACCCTTGTTGTACCCACATTTCCCCCGATCACTACCAGTGATCAAGTTTAGAAACGTTCTAGAGATTTAGAAATGTTTACTGGGACTCTTTTCTATATCACTTCACGGTAAAGCCATAAGTCCAAATATGCAGGCTTCTTAGGGAGAAATAAATATAGCTAATCCATTTTTACAATAGTTTAAACAGAAATCTCTAAAACAGCTCTTCTGTGCATAACAATAAGTCAAATTTAGATACCTTCCGGGGCTAGAACACATGTTGTGTGATTCCTGTCTCCACCACCAATTGAAGTACAGAGTATCTCTCCCATTTTTAGTCCTGAAGATTTGGGAAACGTGAGACCTTTAACCTCTCTCTAGTAAAGGATTGACTATACTGCTGTCCTCAATCCCAGGTAGGCCCACATGTGGTTTTGAGGGGACAACGGGGAGAAATTCCACATTTGAGAGGAAAAAGGGAAAGATTTTTATGGAGGCTGATGTCTGTCTGAAGCTGATCAAGGGTTTGGAATGACAGAAGTACCCCTAGCAGAGGGGCGATTAGTACACAAGTTGACAGTCAAAGGTGTTTGTACAGGTAACATCAGTAAAGACAATGAATGATATAACAGGAAGATAGTGGGGTGGCAGTAAAGGTGAGAAGGAATAACCCTTTCTATGCAAGGATATCTAAGCACTTTAGAATCATTAATACTTTAAGCACAATTATTGATGGATATACTGGTAAATTCAATCCACTGTACATATGTGTAAACTAATGAGGCCAAGACAGGTCTGTGAACAGAACCCACAATCCTCAGCTACCACCACCTCTAATTCCTAGAGCCTTTTTATATAACAAAAATACAATGTTCATTATCACAAAAAAAAATCAGAACTATTTGCTCTTCCTATATAATAAATTTAGGATATCAAGAAGGTGAAACAAAAAGCAAATGAATCAGTCACATACATTAATGGATGTTTCAAATCAATTTAACCTGGATTGTGATACATTTTCTTAATGACAAATCAATGTCAAAAATAATGAAAGAACTAATGATTCTGTGTGTTTCTCCAAAGTCTCACTTGTTAGGTATGGTTGTATTGTCTGCTAGACCTGGCACTATTTATTGGGTACAAAAGGCTATATCAGAATAGGATTCCAAAGCTCTCATGCTTTTCAGTACAAAGTAAGTATACAGAACCTTCTCCTCCCACAAATTTCGAGAGGCATGAGAGAAAGAACTGCTTAAGATGCTTCATTCAACTCTTCCGTTCTCCCCACCAAAAATAGCAGGTTATACACCTCTATCCCGATACAACGCAGCCCGATATAACATGAATTCGGATATAACGGTAAAGCAGCGCTCCAGGGGGGCGGGGCTGCGCACTTCGGCGGATCAAACCAAGTTCGATATAACGCACTTTCACCTATAACGCAGTAAGATTTTTGGCTCCTGAGGACAGCGTTATATCGGGGTAGATGTGTATTATGTTATTTTTAGCTTTACTAAATTAAAGACTGCAAACTGAATAAACATTACACACTTTATCTTATTTGTGTGGCTACTATTGATATAATTCTGTTAGCGTGTCTTCTAAGTTCTCTCCCCTTTGAGACTCCACAGCTAGATTCAAAGCTCAAGCCCATTACCTCGTAGGACAAGCAAAAGTTTATGGGACTAATTCTCATTTACCTTAAAGCTACTGTTCAACGGTTTGGCAGTATAAGGGTCTTAAAGAAGGCACAAATTACTTTTACATATTATTAGTATTTATTTCTATTAAATTAGTACCGTTATGGTAGATGCTGTACAAATATATAGCAAAGAGACAGTCCCTGCCCCAAAGAGCTTAAATTTTTAAGTGTAAGACGAGACAAGAGGTGAATATAACAAAGAGATACATAGAGCATAAGGTAACAATAGTCACAGCACACGAGCTACCTAACCATTTTTTGTAGACACTATGGCAGAGAAGAGTTTTAAGGTGAAATTTGAAGAAGACAATGAGTTGGCTTTACGCAGCACTCCTCCCATGAAAAAGGGATGGACTGGAATAAGGTGGAAAAAGTGCTTGATGGATTTTTTTTTTATATATATAGTCAACATTTTCAAAATGAAGATAGGGAATGACATTTCAATACTGTCTAAGAGAGGGTAAAGTGGAGACAAGCCATAAAGGACCTTAAAAGTAGAGACAAGTAGTTTGTGTCTGATGCATAACAGGGGAAGTGTGCGTGGGGGGAGGGAAAGAGACTTATTTGGTCGAGGCCAGGAAAATTATGTTTACAGCAGCATTTTGAATGAATACGAGGTGTAAAATGGATTGTGAAGGCCAGAATGGAGGATGTTGCAGTGGTGAGATACAATATGAATAGGACCTGACGAGAGATTTATAATGACATATGATGCATTTCTTTATTAAACAAGCTTTGTTGCTACCACGCTACAAGGTGGTACTCAAGGAATATATTATTGCTGCAACCAGGATGAAGAACTACAGTATTGATAAAACTGATTCAAATATTGTTAAAATACATATTTGTACACTATAACCACTGGAAAAATTTAGTTCATAAGAATGCTTTTCAAGTAAGCCGCTAATACGCAAAGATCACTGAAACTATCAAAGATATGCAGATCAAAGATAGTTACACAGAGGCAAAAATGGGTCTAAACTTTTGTGTTTGTTCATGCCAAAATAATATATAAAGGGCAGTCAATCATTTAAAGAAAAACATTTGCCCAAAGAATATTCATTATTTTTACTTATTTTGAATTAAATCATAATTAAGAGGTACGCCACACCTTAATACACAAATTATATAATGTTGTACCATGATTCACAAACTAGAGTGAAGCTGAAATATGATCTAGGAGATTTGTAATTCCATTGAAATCAACAAGTTTATGAGCAGCATTTGGACCACTTTTGGTTGGTGTCAAGACAGTTGATTCTTGTGATAAATCCCTTTTTTTTAAAATGAGCTTTTCTTTCTGTGCTTTTAAGGGGCTGATGCCACTGTCTAGCACTAAACATAATGCATAGCAATATGCATTAGCAAGCTCTGCTTATATATTGTACCTCAAACCTATTTTGCAATACCCGTTTCTTTTCTACTGCTGAGCCTTTTTTGGACACAGATAAAAATGGTGAATTGTTACAGATTTGTGAAGAGGCCTAATGTCCATCCACAGGGGGCTATGCTAAGGTTAGCAAGCTAATTTCAGTTGTGACCCAAGACAGACTTTTGAACTCATGTCTTCAGAGGTGAAGAACAGGGTATTAAACTTGAATCATTCAAAGCTTCTTTGCCAACATAATGAATGTTTTTAATAAGATCAAAGGCACTGTTGGGGAAACTGTTCAAAAAGAACCCAAACCATTGCTTTAACGTTTAAAACTTGATAAAATATTTACAGTACCAGAAGACTGATAAAACCAATAAGCTCCTCCCTTTAACTTGATAGCATCAAATTATATTAACTGTAGCCTATGAAAATTAATGACAATCTTTACTATTGGAAACATTTTCATGTTTAAAAGATTAACTGTTTTAAGTATCTTTAATGTGTACATAATGTCCATTGTAAGCTGGAAGGAAATACAACAGTACTGAAAAAGCAAAGGGTTTTTATCCTCACCAATCTTTTTTTAAAAAAAGATTGTGTGGCATTTTAGGATTCCAAGGACCCAATCCCACTATAGAATACCCAAATGACTTAAATGGGAATTTTGGATGACTATCCTAACATAGGATTAGGCCCTACTTGTCAGTTCTGACCTAAGATATACGCATGCAACTCCTATTGCTGCCCATGGGATCTGAAAGGCATCCTAAATGAGTTTCAATCTTCATTTTTTATTATTTCTTTATATTACAGTAGCACTTGAAGAACCCCAACTAAGATCAAGGCTCCATTATGTTAGGCACCGTAGAAACAGTGCTCACTCATTTTGTGACCTTGAGTAAGTCATTAACCTCCTTGTGCCTCAATCTCCCCAGCTGTAGAATTAGTTGAATGAAAAACAGATGCTGCCTCAAAGGTGAGCTCTCCTGGGCAAATAAATTAAATAAACAAATACTTTAAATTTTACTGGCAAATAGCTCTTCTGTATCTCCTTCAAGCCAGTAATTACAGTATTTTGGTTTCCTAGTGTAGTTCTAAAACTTGAGTATGGATGAGGATTCTTGTGAAGAAAGACTGTTGCTAGCCATCCTTTTATATACAGCACGGTAAAGCAAGCAACAGCTCTTCATGAGTTACACTCCTTCACTGTAGTCTTCAACGTTACACACTTGGTTACAATTTACCATCTGCACGATGTATGTTAATAGCTAGTTGCTAGTATTCAAACATACAAAAAAAAACATCCATCTGCCATGTAGTTCAGCCACACATAACTCAATCCCACCTTTAGACAAAACAACTGCTGTTTACTCACAGGCTGACAATGAAATTAAATGATTGATGACATGTGCAGCTACCATCTAACACTCAACCAAATGCGTTCTTAGCATTTAGTCTTCACCTGTTCCTGGCAAAAAACAAAATGGGCTTTTTCAAAGTAATTATCTGTAAAGAAAAAAAAAAGTTTGACACTTCAGCCAAAGCTCACCACTCTGGTATCTTCAAGTAACCACCAGCAAAATGGTAGCGTTGTTTCTCTTTCCCAGGCCTTATTTTTAGTCATCCACTTAGGTGAACACATACCAACATCAAAACAAAACTCTGGTTGGCACATGATATAGTTTGCAAATAATTTAGCAAATGTCTCAGTGCATCATAAACTCATACTTTTAAAATGGTTCAGTTTCTAGCAGTAAAATAAAAATCCTCCATTATAGTAATAATTACTAGACGCCTATTATTGATACAAATCAACCAACATTCTAACTCCTTGGAATTAAATAACATCTCTCTAAGATTTCAAACCATTCTTGGAAAGCAATCAAAGGCCTCTTTTCCATAAGATTGTTATTTATAAAAAAGCATTTGATTGTTGCATTGAAGTGTGCACTCTATGTGTAAAAAGGTGTTTATGGGGTTTAGTACAGTATAGTTAATACCAAAGCAATACCAAGTCCTTTTATAATAGAGAACCCTGACTGAGAGGATATATATTGCACTTTTCTTCAAGCACACAACATACACTTACGTCGACTGGTGGTCTATAATATAAATCTAAGCTGCATTAGCTTCCAGCTCACAGCTCTGTCCTGCCCCCATTAAGAACAGTAACACTTTTGTACTTTGTTCGAAATAAACAGCAGTGTTTGAGAAATGCGTGCCTACAGTATTTCAGTACAATGTATTGTAACAGCAGCATTGTATTTACACTATGCTACAAAAATCAGGAAACAACATATGTTGTGTAGGCGGAATACTTTTTTATTTGAATATCTGTGACCAAACAGAAAGTTCATGGGAGTGCAGAAAGACTCCATGAACAACCCTCCCCAAAGAGAGAGAGCGAGAGAGTGTAAAATTGATATATGGTTAAGTCAGTGAAGTTACACAAGGGATGAATTTAGCCTACACTGTTTACGTATTCAAACCCTGACTTGGCAAAGTACCTACACACGTGCATAACTTTAAGCACATGAGTAGCCCAACTGAAGTCAATGGGAGATGTAAGGACACAAGCCTAAGGGAAGAATGTGGTCTTATTTATTTATTCCAATGAGGGGAGGGTTTCAGTGGGTGGAGCAAGGAGAAAAGAAAGTTGTTCCAAAAGCTGAATACATAAGCAGCCAAATTGTGAACAATTCATGGGATTTTCAAAAGCGCCTAAATGACTTAGGAGTCCAAATCCCATTGAAAGCCAATCTGAGCTGAGCTCGAAAGTCATTTAGGCACTTTTAAAATCCCACCCTGGGCCAATGCTTGCATGAATTGTTCCCCTTCAGTATTTATAAAATTACTTAACTTTTGAAAGCAATCATCATACCCTTGCACTAGCTCGGCTGAGTAAGTGTGTAGGCAAATACGGCATGGATTTCCGATCACTCTATCACTATAGCCCTGATTCTGCAGAGCACTTAAGCACATGCCCTCACTTTAATAATGAGCAGTCCCATTGGATCCATTGGGACTATGTACATATTTAAGATTTAACACATATTTAACTGCTTTGCTAAATTAGAGCCTATTTCAGAAGAAGCTAACCATTTCTTCACAGTTAACTTGCAATTTTCATCCTTTGCACCCGTGTGTGCATTTTGTAGCAAATATGTATATATGAGAGACTGAGATAGTACTTATCTATTGCTGTAGATCACATAATAGGAAAACACTCACACATTCAAATAAAATGAAAAAATCCTGATGAAAGAAAATAATGGCTCCAACCACTGTAGCGTCCTGTCTCTCACAGACACTTCAAGCCATTCAAGTTCATTCACTGAGCCAACCTGAGTTACAGAAGCACTGTAGCTGTTTCATGACCACTTACTGTAGTCTGTACACAGGCAAAACTCCCACTTACTGTTCTTCAGAGAACACGGATACGTAACAAACAATGAATGGCACTGGATGCTTCTGGGAAGTAGTGCAGAGTATATGTATATTTATACTTATTTTTGCAGAAACCAGACCAAACAAATGTAATATACAATATATAAATCTATATTTGGATGAAGAGAGGGCCAGATAAAATGGATAAGCAAGTATAAACTGACTCACCATCCAACAATTAAGTCAAAGTGAAATATAGAGTTAACATCTAATTACAAGAAAAAACTGTGAAGTATGTTATAAAGTCAAGTGTTTGCACAGAAACATTTTTGCTAGAAAGCAAAGTGGTAGCTCATTTGCATGTTTCTTTTTGTTAGCACACAAAGGAGTCAAACTGCTAAAATTAAGATAGCAAGTTGTTTGAAAACCTCATTTTTAAGCAGAATACATTAGGTTGAAAGCAGTGATTTTATATATTCCTGATATCTGGATTGCGCATCTGAAGTGCATGTCTGTCTGAAAAACAGTTCTGATCCATTCAATGTTCATTTCGATTTTCAATGGACTCTTCTGATTTGGGGCTTGATCATCAAGGTGATAAACACGCTGGCCCTGATCCAGCAAAGCCCTTAAGCGCATTGTTTACTTTAAATATGTAAGTAGTTAAGCAAGTGCTTAAGTGCCTTGCTGGGTAGGGTCCAGAATATCCAGCACCTTGCCTAAAACCAGCCCAAGCCCAGAAAAGGAAAGTCCTCAAAGTAAATTCCTTCCAGGCTTTTGCGCACGTGTTGATAGTTTACACCGCTCTGCCATGGTGTGAGAATGCCCAACAAGAGGTGAACCATGAACCTCCCCTGCTCAAAAGTGAAAATATGCAAATACTATGATGTGATTCATCTGTCTGAATTTTCAAAGCGGTGCAGGGGAGTTAGCTACACATCTTCAATTAACTTGAATGGCAGACAGGCGGCTCAATCTCCTGCCCTGCTTTAAAAACCTGAACCATAATTGTTCTCCTCCCTTTTAGAAGCATTAAAGGCTCAACGTCCCCTTTAAAGACCGATCTTGCAGTATTCATCCAGGCATGACTTTCACTGAAACCTAGGAGAGCTTTGCCTGCACAAGGACTGCATGATTCAGACCCTCATAGGTAACTGCTAGAGATGGATGATTAGGCTGATCTGGATTTTGAATTACATTTGTATGTGATGTGTGTGGGAGGTTCCCTATAGTTAGTGAATGCACAAGTCATACCCTCCCACCGCAATATTTTCTAAAAAATGCTGTAGGATCAGGGCTTCACAGGGCTATTGTGAAAACTAATTAAGATGTTAAAGAGCCTCCTTCACAACCTTCCTGTCCCCAGTACCTATATAGCATCCTGGAAGTACCTCCTGGGGAGATGAAGAGGCTGATAGAACTTCCAGGTTAGTCTTTGACCATTCCTATTCCTCCTTAAACATTGACAGCCCTCAAGGGATTTACATTAGCCCAGTGCACTATAGGGTGGCTTTTGATCCCATAATTAAGGGGGCCTGTACCAGAGCAGTATCACCATCTGTGCTGAAGGATGAGGGCAAAGAAAGGCAAACTCTTCATTGGCCTGGAAGATTTCTGTGAGGCTAGAGTGTATTGGCCTACCATTAGGGCTCTACCAAATTCAGGGTCCATTTTGGTCAATTTCATGGTCATGGGATTTTTTAAATTTAAATTCATGATTTCAGCTATTTAAATCTGAAATTTCACGGTTTTGTAACTCTAGGGGTCCTGACCCAAAAAGGAATTGGGGGGGGGGGTTTGAAGGCTATCGTAGGGAGGGTTGCAGTACTGCTACCCTTACTTCTGTGCTGTTGCTGGTGGCGGCTGCTGGCGGCTGGCATGGTATGGTATTGCCACCCTTACGTCTGCGCTGCTGCCTGCAGGACTGGGCCCTCAGTCAGCAGCTGCCGCTCTCTGGCCATCCAGCTCTGAAGGCAGCAGCGCAGAAGTAAGGATTGCATGGTATGGTATTGCCATCCTTACTGCTGGGCGCCGTCTTCAGAGCTGGGCACCTGGCCAATAGCCGCTGCTCTCCAGCCACCCAGTTCTGCAGGCAGCACAGAAGGGTGGCAATACCACGACCCCCCCCCCCAAATAACCTTGTGACCCCCCGGTAACTTCCCTTTGGGTCAGAACCCCCAATTTGAGAACCGCTGGCCTCCCCTGTGAAATCTGTATAGTATAGGGTAAAAGCACAAAAAGACCAGATTTCACAGTCCGTGACACATTTTTCATGGCCATAAATTTGGTAGTGCCCTACCTATCATGCTACCCTAGAAAGGCAGATGAGAGAGCTGACTCTCTTCCCAACCACACTGAAAATCCAGGAAGGCGTATAAAGCCCCACCTCCAGAAGACAACTTCAGGAAAATGAGAGAGGCCATAGATTTGTTGTGGGAGGAAAGGGAAACATTAAAATCCCATATTGGATTAAGCCTGTGGTCCATCTACTCCAGTATCCCATCTCCCGTGGTCACCAGTACGAGATGTTTCAGAAGAAGATGCAGGTGTGGTATCAGGGAGGGGAAGGATTCCAGAACTAGGAAGCCTCAGAAGCTAAGGTTTAAGTATTATCTGTGCATCTGAACATTAAGACCTCCAAATATATTCGCACACTTGGAAATGGGAATTTCCCTTAGGTCCAGCCTAGTGTAGGGCTCTCAGTCCCAGAATCAGAGGGGCGAGCAGTAGCGGCAGACCTATGGTTTTTATCCTTTTCACATTGGGCCTTATAAATCCATCCACATCTCTGAAGACACAGCTCCATCTGGATCTTAAGGTACGGGGTAATTCTACCTTGCCAGACCCCTTGAGGAAGCAGTAGGGAGTAGTTGGACGAGCCAGTCAGACTTGACAAATCAAGAATGGTGAGGAGACCAGCCATCCAACTCTTGCAGGCTTTGGAATCTGTTGGAAGGAATAATCAGAGGTGGGTCCAGCCTGTTTTCTCATGTCCCTATGTTATTTCCATTTGCCTCCTGACTCAGATTAATAAACTAAACAAAGTAAATAAACCTTGCTTCTTTCCATACTGCCTTACAGCACCTAGACCAGTGTTTCTCAAACTTTTGTACTGGTGACCCCTTTCACATAGCAAGCCTCTGAGTGTGACCCCCCCCCCATAAATTAAAAACACATTTTTATAAATTTAACACCGTTATAAATGCTGGAGGTGAAGTAGGGTTTGGGGTGGAGGCCCACAGCTCGCGACCCTCCATTTAATAACTTCAGGACCCCCTGAGGGGTCCCGACCCCCAGTTTGAGAACCCCTGACCTAGACATCTTTCTGACTTGTGCTTTCAACTCTGTCTATACGCTGTACACACTGCATGTCACCCATTTGTCACTTCCATCTTCCCCTTTGGTATCTCATTAGGTAGCACACGTTAGCTTCCCACACTTGAAGCCAAACCAACACAAGGGCTAGCAGTTGTGAGCTCTTACCATTCCCTAGTAACCATCTAAAAAGCAAGCAGATCACGGATTTCACCACGGAAATGACGTTTATTAGAAGGATGTTTTCTAGCCTGTTAAATTCTTCCTAACTAACACTTCTATTTCATTTGGTCTTTTATGTTATAAAGAGGTTTCCACACTACAGTTTTTCCTTTTCCAAAAAGAAAATTCCATGGAATCCTTTTGGAACAGATGGTACGTCTGGTACCTATCCCATATGCCCACTGGGAGACAAAATCCCCCAAATGCATTAAAAAATAAGCAGAAAATAAAAAATGCCATAGCACACTACAGAAAACAGACAAAAAGCTTGATTGATCCCTGCTAGAGAAAGTGGACACAAATTATTTCCTCAGTTGTTCCTAAGCAGTGGAATTCAGGTTAGGGAAGGGAAGTGATTTTTTGCACTGGGGGTTTCACTGCAGATGTACCTAAAGAGTCCTGCTGGCAATGACTGTCTGAGGAGAACTGGGAGATTGCTTAACTGCACCTGAGCACTATACTTCTAGCCCTATTTTGGAAGTGCTGTTCTGACCAAATGTAGGTTCCTTCTTGGCAGGTTTTCCACTGCTGGAGACCCAAACCAAACAGAAGGTGTCATATAAGCCAAAAGATAAAGTGACTAAAATAAAAAGGGAGTGGGAAACCAGCAAGGATTAAATAAGAGTAAAACAGGAGGGGAAAAACAGATGTGCCTCAATCTTAAAAGGAAATAAAAGGCACTTGAATGAAACAAAAGAAACTGGTCAAGATAGTTAGGGCACTGCAAATCTGCAAATATCCCTGGACAATGTTTGCGGATCACAGATCGGATGCAGATACAAATTTAGTATCCATGCAGGGCTCTAAAGTTAGGCACTGTGTGCGCCATTACAGTTTAAATAGCATTAAAAGATGATGGCTTGAATTTCAAAATACCTGTTTACTTAAAAGTAGCAGAGCAGTTGCAAACATTCCACTCACTAGCATGAAGGAGTTTGTGAAGGAGTTCTCAACATAAAGGACAGGTTGCCTGCCTTGACTGTGACATAAGCCTGTACACGACTGGGGGGGAGGGAGGGAGGAGAGGGAAAAAAAGGAAAGGAATATAGTAGAAAATTGATGGTGAGGGAACTGCAGTTTTGGGGGAACTAAAGTGAATATGCTACCCCGGGAGCTTCCTACTAGTCATGACTTCTCTAGCGACATTTATGATGGTTGGTGCTATTCCAAAAATACAACCCTTTATCTGTTGGGAGCAGAGAAGGCAAACACAGGTTCAAACACAGTTTTTCTGAGGTTTTTCCAACACCCACTCGCTTTCCTTTGCATCTACCCCAGCTGAGAATATGGTCCCGTCTTTCCAACCTTGTATATACAACTCTGCACATTTGCAGCACCGCATACTAATAATGCAGTGAAGCTGGGGTGCTGAGGAAGAGAACGGTGCACATACTTACCATAACTTGATACTCAACCTTTTCATCAACTGATCACTATGTCATTTAACACACTGATGTTTCCCAGTGGTGCTTGGGGAAGAGCTTGCAAATGAGTGCATTACTCAAAGGTTGGCCTCAAGAGAAATCTACGCCATCTCAGGGAGTTTTATTAGGACTTAATATTGGAGTTTGAGGAGTATGCTCCTGAAAACTTACTAATACACAAATAAGGATGGTAAATCCTTGAAATCCTACCAGCAATGTAAGTATTAAAGCCTAATAAATCATATCAGAAAAAAATCTGTTCATGTAGAGATTGAAGATTACACTATTTTATGTGACAAACCTGAGTTCAATGACAATTACTAACAAGTAAAGTCTAATTACATTTACAAAACAAGTCTGCAAACAGTTAAAAATTGTTCCGCAAAGACTTAGAATAAATGGACCAAATGACTTCACATGATTATATATACCCAATGTAGTGATATTGTACACAACTTAAGCCACATGTTTGTACAGGAGAATATATTAAACTCCATCTGTTGTAACCATTTTTAATGTTATAAATTAAGAAAACATCAAAAATGTCAGGAAACAACGAGCACTTCTTTGTTGTCTTTCAGCTCTATATTTATTAGACAAGTTTGTTATCAAACTATTCCTCCAAACATGAAAAGAACAGCAGGCCTTCTGGAAGGCCAGATGGCTGCTGTGGTTTCGAAACATGTTCTGGAAGGGTTATATAGTTTACATTTTTCTTTTTCGTAAAGAATCATGTGGGATGCGGCATGGTTCTCACAGAAACAAAACTGCTGCAAAAGAGCCAAAGGGTGGGGGGGAACTACTAGATGATATAAAAGAAAATTATCAGTGTCATTCAATCTAGGAGCCCTTCTTCCAAGGAGGGGTTGGGGGGGGGGGAGAAGTTAGCTGGAGGAAAATAGAAAAGTAGTAAAGAGGAAGAGAAATAGAGGAGTAAAGCTTTTAGAGTTGGTCAAAACATTTTTGATTAACTAAAATTTTGTTGAAATATGCTTTTTTCAAAGCAGTAACATTTCACAGACACAGGAGTTTCAATGAAAACTTTGTCAAAATGGAAGGAAAGAAGGGAATGTGTCTTTCACCTTACAGCCTCGTGGTTAGGGCACTATCGTGGGAGACCCAGGTTCAAGACCCCGGAGAGCACCCTCCCACTTTCCAGGTCAGGACCTTAACTATAAGCCCATACCCACCCTACCTTCCCAAATAGAAAAGCTCAGATTGCAATCCAAAAAATGGACATTTTGACACAATTCTGGTTTTGAAAAAATGTTTGAAAGGTCTTTTCATTCCAATATAGAATAAAAACACTTCAAACCCGCAGAAGTTGCCATGAAACTGCAATGTCTTTCTCCAGCCAGCTGTAGTTCCGACCTCTTGGAGGGAGAAGGCTTGCAGGAAGACTGAAGGTGTGGAAAGGAAAGAAGATGGAACAAAGAATGGATGGAACAAAGAAAATAACCACTCGTAATTGTTCTCTGCCTTTGCTTCAAAGCCACTGATCCCCTCAGAAGCATTTTATGTCACTGAAGGATTTTTGCCCTTAGAAAAGTTGCATGATATTGCTGAATTTCCATCTCAAGGATTTTTTGAGAAGTGAGGGCCTCCCCAAATCATCATTGGAGGAGATATCCCTGAAGAACTTATTAGGAAAGAAGAACATAAACTAAGAAATAAATAAAAGGGTTTAAAGGTTTTAATTTCTCTTGATACAAATGGCAATACCAATAAAACAATATTTTTTCTTTTTTTACAATTACAACTTGCCAAACCTATTTAATAAAATGCAGATGTGATAAATTGTATGTGATAAATTGCTTTTACCATGCAATTTTGGCCACTTCACGTGCCACCTTGCACATGTATCTACCTCACCCATTTCAAACTGTTGAGCAGTTTCAGTCCCTATTTTATTTTCCCCCCGGTCACTTGTAGAGAAATGTTTTTTCCCCACTCCCACTGCCTATCACATGATATTTCCCCATCAAAAATCAAATGGCCAAAGGTCGCAGTAAGTCCTTCAGGATCAGTGCCAAGTGTAAGGTTGGATATATCAAAATTCACCACTTTACACTGGGATAATTTGTTCTGGGATGCATCCTGCCCAGGGAAGCCCCAAGATACCAAACTTCAAACACACAGAAAATCTATTTCAAGTGGTTTTGTGAGGATTTTAAAATCCACTGGTTATATTTTTCCCCTCTCTGCAAAATTGGACTCACCTCTTCTGCCTATGAGATTTCTAGTACTGCTTTCAGTTCTAGAGTCCACTAGTCTCTGTGCACCAAGACCACAAAGACTGTGTGCGCTGGCCAGGTTCAGAAGGGATGAATGGGACAGCTCCTGGCACATCCTCACAGGGCTGGGCACAGCCTAGTACATTATGCATCATTTTAAAGTAATACAATATTTGGAAATACATAGGTATAACCATTGCTAAAGAACATGTGATAGTGTGTGGTAGGGTAAAAGGTGTACTGGCATATTTGGGATGGCTGTTTTGTTCCCAAAGAATGAAGCCCTATATAGGTTATATTGGACTTTCCAAATGAGTGCCAAGAAAATCTGAATAACCTCATAAACCGTCATGTATTCCACTTATCCCACCATCAGACAAGTTATTTTAATCACTATGGCTGATAATTTAAGCCTCCGCCTTCAATAAGAGGCAGCTTTTAGCTGCATTGCCCAGGAAGAGCTCCAGGAAAGAAGGAACAGTGGCTCAGAGAATCACAATTCCTTCCCCACTTCCCTTTTGCTTGTGGGGTAAATTAATTTTGCAACATTGCCCTGCTGCTTCGCATCTTCAATACAAAAAGCAGTATAATGGAATAAATGACACTAAGAGTTAGACATCTAAAGACAGAAAAACCTCAGTTCAAGGCTCATATGCATCAGAATGACTGAATTAATCAGTGTTTTAATATCTTAG
>NC_088804.1:14702986-14725486 GCF_011386835.1 Chrysemys picta bellii | reverse complement strand
TGCATAACTGTAAGCATGTGAGCAATCCCATTGGAGTCAAATCTGATGAAATGCTTTGCCAGACTGGGGCCTCAGGCTGTGGATGAAGAGAGGTAGTAGTTATAGGCAGCCTCATCAAACACATGCAAATCGATGTGGAAGGTGTATATTTAAGTCTCATGCAGCCTTCATTTTACATCAGTAAACTTTTATTACTATTACTTGAAGGCTTGATCCTGCAGTCCTTGTTCAAGCAAAATCTCATTGCAGTGCAGCAGCACAATCCTTAGCACCTGATACTCATTTCATCTCTGAATCTCTCTCACTCAGTGGCCTTGGACACATCCCTTAGGCTCTCTCTGCATCACCCTCCATACAACAAGGATATACTACTTGCCTATCCCATAGGGGTGCAGTGAGGCTTAATGAGTTAATGATGTAACAGCACTTAGAAAAGAAAAAACTGTATTTACATTCTAAGCATCGTCATCATCATTATTTTAAGCTCAATGCATTTATTTTAAGCAGTTAGCAAATCATCACCTTTCCAGGTGAATATTATAATCTGTAATTCCGTGTTATGAAATGGCTATAATCTCTATGCTATTTAAAGAGCTGTGTGCACTAAGGTTCCTGAGCAGTTACTTTGAACAATCACAATGCCATATTTGCTCTCATAGCTTTAGACTGCTATTGTTTACACCTTTGTCTTATTTTTATGTTACTCTTGTGAGTTAAAAAAACTCAGACTACAATTGTCAAGGCAAGAATGACAAACCATCACCTTTTTATCTCCCTTTTTTGGCAAGGGGGAGGGAATATTTGTTCAGTTGCCCCTCTCCCTGCAGCTTTCCGAGAGAGCGCTTGAGATATAAGTAGACAGAACAAATCTAACTGCGTGTGCAGTGTCTCATCCTGTTTGGAAGGTTCTACAGCAAGACCCTCATAATTTGGCGTTGTGACTCTGGCCAGAAGGAAAAGTGAATGTTTGTCTGCTAACATGACCCCACTGGTTGGATTTGTTGCTCTGTTGCACCCCTTAGCCAGTTGGCCCAGCTTATTGAAGGATAACTTTATTATCTCCATGACCTCCCTGAGCAAATGTCAGCAGAGAGCACAGAGATCTAAGTTTGTGCCAAACTCAGGTCTCTTAGGGTAAACTCAATATGCTGCCATGCTGCTGAGCAAAGTCTGTTAAAATATATTTCCTTTAAGTGTGGGTTACTCTTCTGAGGCAGCTACACCATCCTTTCCTGGCCTCTTATTCACCCTGGTACAATATCATTTAAGTGGGAGAATAGAGAAACAGCTCAACCTGAAGATGTCACACCCAGTTTATTTTGCAGTAAACAGGAAGTGATAAGGTGAAAAAGGGATCAGACCCAAGCTCTTCCGACTGCCAACAAATAAGCAATGCCTGCAACTGGGCCAATATCTTTCAGGGGATGCATGATGTTCTCAGAGAGACTGGTCGTTCGGATGTGTAAAAGAGACAGAGAAAGGGAAAGTTAGACTGTGATAACATGAGACACTTAGAGATCTAATCAGTAAGAATATTTGATTTTCAATTTGTAACCTGCAGTTGCCACAAGATTCAGTCTACAAGGATTTCAAAATGGCCCTGACACAGTACACCTCTACCCCGATATAATGTGACCCAATATACCACGAATTCGGATATAACGCGGTAAAGCAGTGCTCCGGGGGGGGCTGGGCTGCGCGCTCCGGCGGATCAAAGCAAGTTCAATATAACGCGGTTTCACCTATAACACGGTAAGATTTTTGGGCTCCCAGGGACAGCGTTATATCGGGGAGAGGTGTACCATGCAACAGGCAAATGCATATAGCTAGTAAGCATGGTGCAGGAGGGAGGAACCATTTCCATGTAAGGGATAAGGAACTGGTTAGATGAACGGGAACAAAGTGCCATGCTGTGAGGTTATGGCTTAGGGAAGAGGAGAGTTGTGGTGTAAGGAAGCACCACAGGGACTGGTATTGGGCCTGATACTTTTCACAATGTACATATAACTGATCTCCTTTCGCTGTGTCCCCCATTGTACCCATCTTTCTGACACTGTCTTTATATTTGTCTTATACATGTGCCAAGCATACTGTCAAGAATAATAATTATCTATGTATTCTGGAGGATGGTACCACAAATATGGTAATGGAGATCACCAAACTGGTGGACCCTTAAATGATTTACTAGTATTCATATTCATTGCTATTGGACCATACATATACAGGGTATTTTACAATAGTAAGAAATGCACATAAAACAGTCCTTGCTGCAAAGAGCTAATAATCAGTACAATTAATAAAAGAAGTGGGAATTGCTTTTGGATGTTAGCTCACGTAGGATTTGCAGAACAGTTACTCATTCTTTTTTGTATTACTATAGTCCTTGGTAACCCTAAACTAGTTCAAGCCCTGATTGTGCTAGGCACAGTATACATATGTATTAAGAGCCAATCTTTGTTTCAAAGAACTTACAATCTAATAGACAGGGCACACAATGGGTGGGAGAAAGGAAGTATGATTCTCACTATATTTACAGATGGGAAGCTGAGGCAAAGGAAGATTAAATGACTTGGCCCAAGGCAGTCTGTAGCAGGACAGGAATGGATCCCAGATCTCCTTGCTCCTGGAAAAATGCCTTGCCTGTAAGACCAGCCTTCCTCTCTGACTGTTGAACCAGTGGGGCCTTAGGAGAGGAATCACATCTGGAGAAATCTTGATAGATTAGATGCGAGGCAGGTAACTCACACATGAGTTTCAACTTGGAAAAGTTTGAAATCATTGAGTTTTGCAGTTTAAAATTGTCAGAAGAAATGGGCTTGTTCTAGAGAATACAGGACAAGAGAGAAAGATCTCGGAGTGATGGCAAAGAGTCAGAGAACCTTTAGAGCCATGTTTGACTGCAAACTCATAAGGTCATTACAGTATCTTGATATAACAGGACTTTGTTACCTGTCCCGAAGTATTTGTTATGACAGAAATGGCCACTTACTTAGCTGGGGACAGGGCATGGAACTCCAGGTGCTCCTAAGGGTACAGCTACACGCAATTAAAAATCCATGGCACCAAGTGTCCGAGTGGTACTTGGGCAGCGGGGCTAAAAACTGAAGTGTAGATGTTTGGGCTCAGGCTGGAGCCTGGGATCTGAGACACCACCCCATCCAGGGGTCTCAGAGACTGGGCCCCATCCTGAAACCAAACATCTACATTGCCATTTTTAACCCCACAGCCTGAGTCCCACGGACCCAAATCAGCTGACCTGGGGCAGGTGCTGCCATGCCATTGGTCTCTTATTGCAGAGTAGACCTACCCATGGAGACCAGGACCATATTGATCAGCTCTAGTCAACTGATGGCATTATCACCACATTAATGGCATGGGCAGCAAACAGGGCTGACCTTAGGGGTAGGCGATCAGGATGGCCAATATTCGAGAATGCCAAATCCCTCACCCTACCCTCTATCCCCCCCCCCCGCTTTTTTTTTTGTTTTACTTGACAGCTTCCCCTACACACACATCTTTTGGGGAGTGAGGGTGCACTGAAAACATTTTCTGCCTTGGTTGGCAAAACACCTTGGGCTGGCTGGCCCTGACAGCAAAGGACAAGCTCCCACTGAATCCAGTGAGACTATTCTGTGCATAAAGCTAAGTGTGACTAAGTGTTTGCAGAATCAGGGCTCATGGCATAGGGCAGCAGAAGAGTGTTATAGTCCCTTGTATGGGTCTCCCTCACCAGAAGACAAAAGGAGGACATGAAAATTACTCTTCCTAGCCTGATCTATATACTGACTGATTCAACAGTCAGTTGTAAATTCTACTTACATGCCCATAGAAGCACTATTAGATTTATTTTGGCAAATTGGTGCAGTTTACATTTGAATTAGTTTTGTCTGGAGGTGTTCGAGTGATTGAAATGGGAGTCTGGACTCCTGAGTTTTATTCCCACTTGCTACTGACTAGGACTGAGCCCACAATGAGGATTTTCAGAAATTCTCCCGCTGTATGTCTAGCGCTTGTACGGCTTCACTAACTATAGTGGAAGTGTGAGTGTAGATGTGGTTTTATTTATTTATTTTTTATTACCACCATTGGTGATTTTTCACCTGCATAAAGTTGCCCCAAAGGAGTGGGGCCCAAGATAGAAAGTTGCCGAAAAGGCGACATGCAGACATCTGCACGTTTCCAATACATGTTGCAGGAATATAGCCTTTAGGATTTCCAGTAGAAACAAAGCAATTCAAGCCTCTATTTATTTGAGACACGCAGCCATAAATAAACAGTAACAAAACAGAGTGACAAAAACACATGGAGAAAATCTCAGTTTTCAAACAAAATTGCCAACTTTTTATATTTCCATTATGTGGCATGAAGTCTAGAATTTTGACAATATGTCTGATGCCTTCTGTAAAATCCCATTTTAATCAGTGATGACAGTTTGACTTTTTCCAGCTGCTTAGAAGCACTAGGCAAGTCAAGTATCTCAGTAGGGCATGGGTTGGCATGCTGGGATATGTGTAAGCTTTAACTTTCCTCCCACTCATTGACTTACCATGGTATTCAATGGACAGGGGTGGTGGGGAAGCTTTTTGCAGGTTTCATGCCAGCTTGTGCCATCTGTGTTCTTATCCCTGTCTTGTAAAAGTAAAATGTTCACCGTGAGACTCTATCCAGATGCGGCCAGCTAACATATTCATTCTCAGCAGCAAGTGTGACTTTTATTTATAAAGTGCTGTGTTGCCCTCTGAACCGTTTGTGGTGCTGCACACTTCCGGGGGGGGGAGGGGGGGGAGGGGATATCAAATAAAACATAGTAAAAAAAAAACCCCAAAACAAAATGCTAATGAGTCTAAAGAAAGTGACATCAATTTAAAGAGGGGGGTAATATGTGAGGACAAACATTAGTTAAAATGGAAAGATATATAAAAATGGCAACTGCAACACCCTTTAAAAACGGAGGCAGGATGGGAGAAAAGCATGAAGGGAGAAAGTTCTACGACATGGCAGCCAACGCCATGAAGGCTCTGTCACTGCAGACATAAGGCCAATTGTAGAAGCCCTGAAAAATGCCGGAGGTAAAGACACCCATCTGTAGGAGAGCTCCCGTCTCAAACAGGGCCTAATCCAAAGCCCACGGAAATTGAGCTGACCTCTAAAGCATATTGCATTGCGTGCCGTATGCTGCACTACAGCTATGTGTGCCTCACAGAGTGGCCTGCATACTGAGGTGTGTTCTGTAGCCCAGAACAGCAGTTAGCTGATGGGGTCAGGTCATTTGTTACTCATTTAGAACCCTCTTTCTTCCTGCATCGTATTCAAGTCTCTTCTCACCTACTAGGTCTATCTAATCTATTTATCATAGATACTTACAGGGCCCCCTCATTACCACAGCACGTTGGCATCCCACAGGCTTTAATGCACTCCTATGAGGTAGGGAAGGGCTGCTATCCCCATTTTACAGTTGGAGAACTGAGGCATGGGGTGATATGGTGCAGGTTGCACAGGTCTCCCAAGTTCCAGACCATCACCCTAACCACTGGACCGTTCTTCCTCCTTTGTGCCCAATGACATCTCTGCTCTAATTTCTTGTTGTTGCGTCTTGTTCTCACTATGCTCTCCCTAATACTTTGGCTTTACTACTCCCATCATTTCCTTCTGTTTCTTTGTTTCACGCCTTCTGTCATGCTCTCCTTGGACTTTTTACCAGCTCGTTCTCTCTTCTCAATTTTTCTTAGCTTGCAAGTTCTTTGGTGGCAGACAACATGCTTTAGTCTACAGTGCAGTATGTACATTTTTTTTAGTAATAATAAAGAGTTAGAATAAATTAGTCTGATTATCAAAACCCTCAGAAGCTCAGGGCTGTGCACATAAAATTAATAGCATGGACCTACTTTGCCTGTACAGTTACTACACTTACAACACATACAAACACCCATTTTGCAGACTGACATGGTCAGCAGGACATTTAACTTGACAGCTGCTTACACAAATACCCAGTGTGCACATGCTATTTCATGCACAACTTAAGATGTGCAATTGCACATTGTCTGAGGCGCCTGAGATTTTAAAATTGGGCCTAAATTAATACCTGTTGGTTTATTTTTAAGTTTCAGAATTGTGTTATCAGATCATTTGGGGGGTGATGTACAAAAATATCATACATATTTTTAAAATAGTTTTTAGAAGTCTCAACCCAACCTCTATTTTTGCATCTGCAAGTTGGTAATTGGATGTATAAATGGTAACACTATATTAATTATTAATAGTAGCCATGAAATTGGTAGAGCAATTATTGCACCTGCAGAAATAGAGCCTGCTTTTTAAATTCAGGCCCATTATATTTGCTCTTTTTTTTTCTTAGTGTGTTTTGTTTAAAAATGAACTAGTTTTATGCAACAGAATGCACGAAAAACATGATATTTAGATTAGAGAGACAGATCCAATCACAATGTCAATGTCTTATTTACAAATGTTTTCTCAGCCATGTTACTTTTCTTTATTTTCTGCAGGATATCCTTTTTCCTTCAAAGTCTCCAGAAATTACAACACATGCCGCTTTTATGGGGCCATTAGTTAGGAGACTGACAAGGTAAATTAGTCAAATAAATGCTGCTAAGCTCATACGGTACCTGTTATTTAAGATGCTTAGTCTGCATGCAAATGTTCTATTTTAACAGACAATCACTCTTTGAAAGCATTTGTTCTATAAATCTCTCTCTATTAACATGAGTAATCTGTTCCAAAATCTCGTGAACGCTTTGCACAGTGCAAGATGATATTTGGTTTTAGAAAGAAAAATCCATCGTTTTTTAATTTGAATGACAGCCCTGTATCGAGAAATAACATGGAATTTTTTTTTTTTTTTAAAGAATACCCCCAAACCCTTGATTTGAAAATATTGATTCTGGTGATAATTATCACAGATTTAGCTCCTTTGGCTTTAGATGAATCATTAAACATGTCCCTTAACTCATAAATCCATCTGCTAATGAAAATCTGCAAGAGTGAACTTTGGGGCTGTGTGTGTTTTTAAATGTGGTTGCAGCAGTGTTAGAACTCCCGGAATCCCTAGGGTTCTAAAGATGATTAATGATAACAGAGCTTTCCCCATTGTGTTAGCAGATAGGAAGGAAGCAAGAATACTCTAAAAAGAGAGTGCAAAGAATCTGTGAGTGTTGAAGTTCATTAGGAGTAAAGTTTTAACCCTTAAAAACGGTAGTCAAAGTTTTTATGTAGGTGCTAACAGGGTGAAATTATTTTTCATCATCTTCATAAAAATCAGTCCTATAGCTGCATTAACATTTACAGACAAAGTTCAGTAATGTCTTGGAAGAAGTCACTGTACTGAGACTTAGAAATATTTTCAAATAATTTGGCACACTCTCCCCTCCTCCCCATCCATGTCAGTTTAGCTTTTGAAATGTGTTCATGATTTGTGCTAATAGTTTTCCCCGTGGGCAGCATTACCAACATGATTATACAGGTTTTAAGAAACTCTCTTAGGAAGATTTTTTTTCATCATAAGTTTTGACGTTGACCTGCTAAACTGTGTAATTTAGTATTTTTCCCCTAACAAAGCAAAGGAAAATTGAATATTTCCTGACAAGAGGGATTATGGCAACATTTTTCCATATAAGAAGCCTATCATCTCCAGGGGCCAGTTTATGCCCCTGAGATCTGTGCATTTACACAGGAATCTCAGTCCCTGCACACAGAAAATGGGTTTGAGTGCTTCTCTCTTGACCCTGCTCCTGTCATCTGCTTTCTACATGTACCTTGTGGAGGAGTTTCCATGAGATCAGGGTCTGAAGGGAAAAGAGGGTGGTGCTGGGGTGGGCTCTGAGTAAAGACACACTCTGGCCCTGAAAAAGTTACAGTGAAAAATGAATACAGTCCCAGGCTGTGTTACCATTTGCATGGACCCAGCATCCCAATGGAAGCCATGGCTAGAAGGGAGTCCAACCTGCTGTGGGAGTTCAAGGCCTCTGCATAGATGACCCTGACCTTCTGTGGATTCAGAAGGATCTGCCAGATTTGGGGGCAGCATTTTCATAGAAGTGGAGAACAAACACTGCTCCCCATACTACAATGGAATTTTCATGAGGAAATCTTTGAGGACATTTCCACACAAAAAGCCCACTCCTGAGGTTATTCATTCAGGAAGGGAGAGAATCTGGCCCCAACTATTTAGATAGCTGTTTAAAACTGTCCCCTTCTACCAAAAAGAACATGCTTCAGTGAAACTTTATCATTAGAGTTGGTTAAAAAACTTCACCAAAAGTGTGTGCTTTTCCACTGAAAAATTTTGAAAGTAGACATATTTCAGTCAGTTCTATTGCAGGTTGAAAAATGGGATGAATATTTTTGCAAACAAACAAACAACAACAACAACAAAAGTCAATCTTCAAATTTCAGTTTTTTTCATCCATCTCTTCTAATATTTTATGCTGTTAAATAGCCCAGTCTTCACTCCTTTCTTATATATCCAAATAAAATTAATATTTTCAGGGCATCCAAAATCATATTTCCTAATATTTCTTTTAATATTTTCTACTAGCTTTGTTGTGAAATATGTTAGAATAGGGTTAGTTAGTACTCAGAATGAATTTATTCTACATTCTTTGATTCACTGCATGTACTATTATCTGTTTATCCTACTGGCATAGAGTTAGAAGAAAATTAACGAACTAGCTGATACCCAGGGAAAAAATGTTGGAATTGCGCTATCAGATATTTTCCTTCCTATCTTCTTTCACATTCATCTCTCTAACTTCTCTTCTTTTCATCCATTTCTCCCCTCCACTTTGCACTTTTATAGTCTCTGTACTTAGAGGAGATCCAAGCACAATAAAAAGCACAATAAAATGCACTGAAATTCAGCTGGGTGAGGGAAATGCACAGATATTCAGAGAATAAACAAGGTTAGTCTACATATAAATCAATGGAGTCAAGTATTTGGAGGATAAATGTATATTGCATGGAGACACATACAGTTATTTTCTAAATATGGTATAACAATTAGTACTTTCCATTTCTGTAGTGTCTGCTACTAGGATCTCAAAGCACTCCACAATCATAAAATTAGTCTCTGAACATTCCTGTGAAGTAGGATTCAAGCAGCGATAAGCTTAGGGGATGCAAATCATATAGTTTTTTGGTCTACTCTGGAGGGTTGCCAACTACACCAGTTGCTTCTTATGGCTGAATCCCAGTTATAGCCAAGTATTTCATCTTACAGTGCTTTCAGCCTCAAATTCCATTTACACTGGGTAAAAGGGCCAGAATGGCATAAAGGGGCCCTAAAGGCCCCATTTCTGGTCAGGGGAGAATTCCCTGGCACAGGTACTGTCGAAAACAGCCATAAGGTCCAGCACAGAATCTCACCCCGAATGTTGAATACCTTTGGTAAGCAAATGTGGGTGATTTTGGTAGGCTACTGAACAGTACCTTAGAGTTCTCTAATCAGTTCATACTATGTTACTTTCTCCCTTCTAATTGCACAGAGAATACGCTATTGTTTTCGTTCAAATTATCCAAATTTTTAAACAAGTGGAAATAAAAAACCAAACCCCAAACTATTTAAACTTCATATAGCTATATACAGCAGTTATAATTAAAATATCCATAAACTATTACTGAACTTACATTTTTCCTAAACAAAAGTGCTCTGCAGATCTACCACTGAAGCTGAAATGTATATATTAGACCTGGACATCCAAAGATTTTACAGTAACCGTTACTCTATGAAAGCAATTCCAACCCCTTCTTCCAAAAAAAACAACCCACAAAAATCCGCCACATAAATAAATATTCCACTTCCATAATTTATAAATTACTTTGGTTTAAAAAGTTAAACCTGCCAAGCAGTTTGACTGTAACTGGTCTGATTTTTTTTGGTAAGAATATTGAAACAGCTGAGATTGGTTATGTGTAGGGTTAATGTTTGGGTAAGAAACCTCCAAGGAAAACTGAAAGGGCTGAATTAAAACCACTCAATGGTAATTAGTGGGAGTACTTTTCCCTCTGAGTCAGTGGGGAATCAATGCCACAGCCTAGCGGTAGGGGGCACTACAGGGAGAAGGTGCCATCTTGTCGATGAGATATTAAATCAAGGTTGTGGCCATTTGTGCTGGCATTTTTTGCAAGAGTAGGGATATTAAGTCTGGTGTGCTGGCCAAAGTCTTACTGAGTAATTACTTTACATTCTGGCAGCTTAAAATTTTCCCTGTATTTTCATTTTCTGCCCTAAACTGGTATGTAATATTGCTGTGGCCTGTTAAATGTCTCCTGACCTTGCCCCGGAGATGCTGGCATTTGTGGTTGGTGAAATGATCCATGTTTATATACGTTCCTAGTGCCTGGGGAGCACTTTGGCATCTTTGGATAAATGTTGGTCATTATATTAAACATTGAAAAGTGCCTTTCTGTACATGTACAGAAACTACTTTTCTGCAAAGGTTTAGTTAAATATTTTATATTAAATACTGTGCATATTATTTAAGGGTTTGCCAGCAGGTGCACTATAATTCCCAAATATTGGGATTTTATACTACAACTCTTTTCATTCAACTAAACATTTGCATATGTTGTCACACCTGATGCAAGGGTTATAGAAAATTGTAAAACATTCAGGGTTTCTGACACTTTCTTCTTACAACCTTTAGCCCTTACATTTGCTACACTTACCAAACTACAGTTTAGGGCCAGATCTCAGTTCCGGATATAGACTCTTGCATTAGTTCATTTGAATCTAGTTTTGGCAGCTAGTTTTGGCATGGTACCATGTTACGGCTGCGTGGTAGAGAACATAAAACAAGATGGTGGTCTCAGTCCTGGGGTCAAGATTACTGGGGAAAAATCATCACAATATGCACTTGCACTGGCTGACAGAACATAAGCACAGGTAAGAACTACCTTGCCCCCACCTCTTTGGAGTGTCTCTCTCCAGATCAGAGTTGAGAATGAAACATAATTATGGGAAAGCTTGCATTGCCACTGTTCATGTTGTTCCTGTTCTCTGCATAGATTCACTTTCTAATGCTGCCAATCTGGCTGCTCACAAGCGCAATAGATCAATTTAATTGTTTTTTATAAGGCGTTAGTCCTCAAGGCCAATGTAATGCTTTGTTGTTTTTACATTTGCTGAGTTTTCCAAGTTTGGAAATGTGCTGCTGGGGATATGTAGTAGTTAATTTTTCAAAATGGCTTTTGGTGCAGCATATTAGTGAGGCTATCGGACTCAAGTAAGTTGGAATCATGTAATAAATAAATGAATCAATCACTGAAGGACTATACATTTTCCTCCTCCCTTCCTACTCCTCTCTGAATGTATTAAAACCAGAGCTGACTGAAAAGTTTCTGTGGAAATGTTTTGTTGGTGGAAAACTGCTTTCTGACAAAATGGAAAGTTTTGCAAAGTAAAATGGAATTTTCATCTACAATTTTTAGGTCTTCAGAAAAACTGGAAACTGAAATCAGTTTTTTAATGGAAACTAGGAAAATGTAGATGGAAATAAAAACAAGTAATGTTCATCAAAAATTTTGCAGGATAAAAAATAATTTTCTCAACAAGATCTAGTTAAAACCCACCAAAACACGAACATTCTACCTGGGGTCCTCGATCATAGATCTATATTTGGTGGGAAATCTTACATGTGCAGAAATACCTGGGAATGATGGTGTAAGATGAGAATGACAATGCAATTAGAACACAGTATTTCCAGGCAAATGGAATCTCACACCATGAAATAAAAATGTTCAAAGATGTCGGAACTCCCGTAACTAGATTATTCACCAACTTTAAAAAATAGAAAAACAGACAGTAAGTTTTGGCACCAAAGATACAATTAGCCTTTTAAAAATATCCATGTTATGCTTCCACAAAAGGCAGCCCTGAGGAATCTCCCAGACCTTCACCTTTACCAAATGCTGGGTACCTGGAAAGGCCCTCTTTCCACATGTTACCAATATAGTTTATTGCTTGTACTTACTCCTAAAATGAGACTATAACCGGGGCTCTGTGAAACTGCAGCAAAATTTGAAAATTTTGACATTTGTTTTCATTTTTTTGCGAAACTGATCCAGTTTGATCCCCAAATTTGTGAAATGTTGAGAATTTCCCTCCTCTCCAGTGCAACATGATTTTACTTCCTAGCAAAATAAAGTAAATAGATAAAAAACAAACAAACCCCCCCAACAATAGAAACTTCTCTATAATTTTAACATTACCAATTTCAAAATTTAGTTCTGATGAAGAGCAGTTTTAATATGGAAAGACTCAAAATATCAACGTGTTGTATGGATCAGTGCAAGAGCTGCCATTTCGTGGTGCTAAGGCTGCAACATGGCCTGGAAAAATAAATAGTGAAATTTTCTAATAAAAGATTTTATCTTAGCCCTAATTATGGGGTGATCCTGTGCTCACTGAATTCTATGGCAAAACTCTCATTGAGTTCAATCCCTCTAACTTGAGGATGATCAGCGCCAGTTCATGTAAAAAACACTACAGATATTACTCACCACAAAACCAGTAAGTTGCCTGTACATCAATACATTACTTGGTGTTTATGGGTGGGATTGTCTAGAGTATCTAAGCACCTTAGGTGCTCCAGTCAATGGGATTTTTGGTCTTAACACACTTAGGTGTTTTCTACATTTATAGATTGAAACCAACGGTTAAAACAAAAACAAAACAAAACAACAACCCCAAACCCCAGAATGTCCTTGCCATTGTGTGTTTATGATCCTATTGTAATGGACTTCTCTTCCTCAACCAGCTGGGTTGCCAATGACTATGGTTTGAGATAGAGAGACTCGGGGAATGGGAATTTAAAATGAGGGCATGGCTTCATTGCAAAAAAAAAAAAAACCCAGCAAAAAAACGGGAGCGGGGGGGCGGGGGAAAGGAAGTGGTGTCTTAACTCGAGTTATCTAAGTCAAGTGAAAATCCTAATGAAGATAAGGCAGTTGTAATTTTAATCTGAGCTAATAGGTAGCAATAAACCACAGCCTCCCCTATTGTATTTAGCTCAACCTGCTAACTTTGTTAAAAATACAACTGCCTTGTCTTCCCTGGAATTTTAACCTGAGTTAGAGCACTCCCCATTTTGTATTTTGTTTTTCTTCAGTGAGATCTTGCCCAAAGTGTGAAATCCTAAACTCCCATTAACTTCCCAAGCGTCTATACTTACCCGCTGGTTTGGTGGCAAGCAATCGATCTTCTGGGATCGATTTATCGCGTCTTGTCTAGATGTGATAAATCGATCCCGGAAATGCTCGCCGTCGACGCCGGTAATCCTGCTCCGCGAGAGGAGTAGGCGGAGTCGACGGGGGAGCCTGCTTGCCGCGTGTGGACCTGCGGTAAGTACCTTTAAGTTCGAACTAAGATACTTCGACTTCAGCTACATTATTCACATAGCTGAAGTTGTGTATCTTAGTTCGAACTGGGGGCTTAGTGTGGACCAGCCCCATGATTTCACCAAAGTGTTCTTTTGATGGCTGGGACTACCTAGCATCAGCTCTAGGGCTCTGCCTGAGTTAAAGGTTGACAGTATGTCTCACCTCATTCCTTTGGATATCCCCGACGTTACAATATTTTAGGCCCTGATTCAGAAATATACCTAAGCTTGTGCTTAATTTTTAAGCACATGAATTGTCCCTTTTAAGTCAGTGATGTCAAGGGGCATACTCACCTGCTTAAAGCGAGGCATGTACTTAAATACCTAGCTGAAATAGGGCTTTAGTGCAGTTTTTTTTAATCAATGTGAGATGCTTCTTCCTCCCATAGAAGTGGGAAGAACAGCTCCTGTTCTTCCAAGAATACATGTAAGAGATGTTGAACCAAGAATTATCCTACATAAAGAGTCTTGTACTGCCCCCCACCCCCGCAAACTTCACGAAGTAGCAGTTCATCAGCTAAAAAAGTACCTTAACTAAATTAAATAAAAATTCAAAGATATTAGAATGTAGCATCTTAAAAGTCTGTATTGGGATTTTTTTCCTGTGAGATCTTTTATATTTTTGTTGATTTTCATTGATTTTTTTTTTAAATGTTGCCATGGAGGTTTCTCACTCTTCTACTGTTGCTGCTTTCTCATAAAACTCTCCACAAGTCTCAAGGGAAACATATTCATTAAGGTCACAATGGTAAAAGAAAGCTTTATGGCAAGGTTAGCAAGCATTTCTAATGACTTGGGGTTTTTTTTTTTAAAGGCTATTTCACTCTTATATTGGTCATTTAAACTAAAATAAGACTTGGGATCATTTAAAGTACCCACTCCCTGCCTTCAAGTCATTCAGAGTGCTATCCTTCAACAAGGAAGTGATATATAAAAACATTAAAAACACAAAAGCACCTTCCTCCAAAAGAAAATTGGGGAGTACGAAAGCCTTGTCTAAACAAAAAAGTTGCATCACTTTAACTAAACCAGTGTAATTACCCCGCCAGTGTGGATGCAGTTATATTGGTATAAATGGGCTGAATTACATCTCTCTCTGGCCACTGCAATGATTGCTTACATGCAAAAGTAATATTAGGAAAGGATGTGTGTATGTTTAGTGTAATTCAGCAGCTGGAAATAAGGAGGAGACCAGCACAACGTGATCCTCCAGCTCTCTGCAAACCACCAACAAGGGTTTCACAGAACACCAGTAGTAAATAAAGCCACAGTGCAGGAGCCATTGCCCCTGATTCCAAAAGCACAGTTGCCTGCTTGCCTAAGGGTATGTCTACACTACGAAATTAGGTCAATTTTATAGAAGTCGATTTTTAGAAATCTATTTTATACAGTCGATTGCATATGTCCACACTAAGCACATTAAGTCGGCGGAGTGTGTCCTCACTACCATGGTTAGCATCGACTTACGTAGCGGTGCACTGTGGGTAGCTATCCCACAGTTCCCTCAGTCTCTGCCGCCCATTGGAATTCTGGGTTAAGCTCCCAATGCCTGGTGGGGCAAAAACGTTGTTGCGGGTGGTTTTGGGTACATGTTGTCTGTCACCCCTCCCTCCGTGAAAGCAATGGCAGACAATCATTTCACATCAGATACCAGGGCGATTAGAAGAGCACAGCAAGGCGCGCTGTACATCAGAGAGGCTTTGAAAACCAGTTTCATGCATGGCCAGGCTTCGGTGTGACAGTTGTGTGTGTTTCTCCTTGATGCAAATCCGCCCCCTTTGTTGATTTTAATTCCCTATAAGCCAACCACCCTCCTCCCTTCGAAATAAAGTAACTATTGTTTTGAAACCATGCATTCTTTCTTTATTAATTAAAAAAAAATGAGATAAGGTAGCCCGGGTGGGGTGGGGGGAGGAGGGAAGGACAAGGCCACACTGCTTATTGTAGCCACACTAAAAATCAAACTGTTTGAATGACAGCCTTTTGTTGCTTGGACCATCCTCTGGAGTGGCTGGGTGCCCAGAGCCTTCCTCCCCCGCGTTCTTGGGCGTCTGGGTGAGGAGGCTATGGAACATGGGGAGGAGGGGAGGTGGTTATACAGTTGATACAGCGGGAGTCTGTGCTCTTGTTGGTTTTCCTGCAGCTCCAACAGACGCTTCATCATGTCTGTTTGTCCCCCATTAGCCTCAGCATCATGTCCTGCCTCCTCTTTTCGTGCTCACTTAATTCTTTCCTGGCTTCTGCCACTGAATGCCTCCATGCATTAAGCTGTGCCCTATCAGTGCAGGAGGACTGCATGAGCTCGGAAAACATGTCATTGCAAGTGCATTTTTTTCACCTTCTAATCTGCGATAACCTCAGGGACGGAGATGATAGGGGGAGCTGAGAAACATTCTATGCTCGATGATTCTGGGGGGACTGTATGGTCACCTGTGCTGCTGAGTTCGCCACGCTGACCAAACAGGAAATGAAATTCAAAAGTTCCCGGGGCTTTTCCTGTGTACCTGGCTAGTGCATCGAAGTTCAAAGTGCTGTCCAGAGCGATCACAATGGAGCACTCTGGGATAGCTCCCGGAGGCCAATACTGTTGATTTGCGTCCGCACTACCCCAAATTCGACCCAGCAAAGTTGATTTTACTCACCGGGGAGGAGTACAGAAGTCGATTTTAAGAGCCCTTTAGGTCGACAGAATGGGGTTGGTTGTGTGGACGCAGTCATTTTTAAATCGACCTAACGCGGCTAAATTTACCTAACTCTGTGGTGTAGACCAGGCGTAAGACTTGGTGGTGAGATTCCTGAAAGGTGATTGGAGTCAGACAGTAAATGAGTCAGGAAAAAACTAAAGGAGGAGGTAGCTATAGTGATGGCCTACACCATGATACAGGGTTTTGGAAATCAGTTCAGCCAACTTGCAAGTTAAGCAATTGTTTTATAAGCAGCCAATTTAGAGAATGAAGGGTAGATGTAATAATGAAAGCACTGACTATTTCTATCGTGCTCTCTGCTTGAAGATCTCAAAACATTCCATAAACATGAATTGATTACATCTCTGAATAGCCATAGAAAGTAGGTATGAGAAGTATAATTCTCTCTATTTTACAGATGGAGAAGTAGATTAAGTAACTCTCCCAAGGTCACACACCAAGCCCGCACCAGAACCAAAACTAGAACATAGAACTTATACTCTAACAATGTTATGCTTCCCCCTGTAAGATATGATTACAGTTACAAGGGAGCAAACATGATTCTGCACTCCAAAGCTGAAAGTGATAGAGAGGAACCTCTGCAAGTCCTGCTCGGAGAGAATTGTAAAAATCAAGGCTTGTAGTTATGAGGTTATGCATTGTGTTTGTGAGATAAATGTGGGTGCAGTTTATGCACATTGAAAAACTATTAACCATGACTGGTAGATGGTTTTCAATGGTAAGGTTGTGATTGAAAACGATGCCTAGCTACTTACCATTATTCATTACCTCTGACAAAGTCATTTCTATAAGTTGGGGATGGGACATGAAAGAAATGAGAGCAGCCTCATGGCACAGTATTGGTCTTCATAGCAATATTCACAAGTCTTTGGTAAAGCATTGTTATCCTCAATTATGGTGTAGACTATACGGGTCACAAATAATTAGCACAGAGTTTTTATACATAGTACGTACGTGTGTACCTGGGGCAGAATTCTTATGCCAGCACTGTGTGCAAATGTTGTTTCTCTTTTACATAAATGAAGATGACATACTATATATACTCGATCATAAGCCGGTTCATTTATAAGCCGACCCCCCCCCAGATGGATAAGTAAAAATGGAAAATTTTTATGACCCATTCATAAGCTGACCCTATAATTCAGGGGTCAGCAAACTTTGGCTCCCAGGCCATCAGGATAAGCCACTGGTGGACCGAGATGGTTTGTTTACCTCGAATATCTGCAGGCCCGGAAGTGTCCCGGTGCACCAGCTGCTTACCCTGACAGGCCAGGACAGCAACTGGTGGGGAAATGTTTTGTGGGGAGAAGCTGGGGGTTAGGGGAGTAACCCTTGTGACCATCCCCCACATGATCGCACCCCTAGCCCGGGACCCCCACACTCTCCCAATCCTATCCCTTCCCACCTTATCTGGGGAGGGCCAGGGGAGGATGTCTCTGGGGGCCTGGCTGGAGCTGCTCCGGCAGGCTGGGCAGCACGGCCACAGCCTGCTCCAGCGGGCCAGACCGGGCAGCGCGTCCGCAGCATGTTCCAGCAGCCCAGCGTGCTCCGGTGGGCTGGGCGGCAGGGCCACAGCCTGCTCTGGAGTGCGGGGCCGAACGGCACGACCACAGCTTGCTCTGGGGGCTGGGGCCGAGCGGCACGGCTGCAGCCTGTCAGCCCTGGAGCTGCAGCTGCTTCGGAGGCTGGGGGGAGAGTAGCGTGGCTAGAAGTGGAGAGACTCTGCCCCCGCCTCTTCCCTTCTGGCTCTTCCTGCTCCCTCTGTTGGGGGGAGGGGCTGTGTCCCACCTCTCCTCCTCTCTATACCCGTTCATAAGCCAACCCCCTTCTCTGGTGCTTCCCTTTTTTATTAAAAATATTCGGCGTATGAACAAGTATATACGGTAATTGGTAATAAGTTTAATTTAGTCCAGGTCAGCTGCATATGGTGAAGGCAGAAAGGCTAATTTGGCCTCAATATAGCCATATGATAATATGAGAGTTTAAAGAATGAAGAACTTGATTTTCTTCTTGAAAACCCCTATATGGCTATGTCTCAGGCTCAAAGATATAATCCCAAGAAAAAAATGTGGCACTTTCAAAGGTTAAATAGCTGTCACAGTGAGTGTGATCCCTGGCTGCCATTTTGAATTCACTCTTCTGAGGAGCCAGAGTTTTACAGTTTTAAGTTCCTTTCCCCCACGCTTCAAAATGATGATTTCAGTGTTTGACATCACATGACTGGATTCACACTTTTGATAGGGGGACTAGAGTTTGAGGACAAAAGTGCCATTGGAACAAATAACCTCTTCTGACTTTTCTTCTTTTGTCAACCACACCCGGCATAATATAATCAAAAAAATCCCTCTAGCCGTCAATTCTTCATAGGCACTAGAGAGCAAATATTGCTGAGGAGATCCCCAGACACCCTGGAACTGGTGCAATTCTAGTCTAAAGAGGACAGTCGGAGTCACAGAGACCATGTGGGGGCACATCTCCCGCACAGTGTAGAGAACAATTCCCTGGCATGACTCTTATGTTCTGCAACTATGTGCATCCACTGGCCATTGTTCCCAGTGAAGGTACTGGAATATTAGAAACATAATGTCTTGACTTCAGCAGGTTTAAATCTGAACTCCCAAACATGGTCATAGTCCAAAGTTTTTCTGTAATGGTGGGAATCCATATTTATTCTGCAATGACATTGTCGATAAAATAAACTTGTTTTTCCAGTTACCACAATCCAGCCTGGGATCTGAAAACCACACTGTTCTTTCTGCTCCTTACATTATCACTGGCACTAAAGATTTTATCATCTGAATTTAGCTGCCAATTCTGTTGATGACACATGAGGCAGAATATAATGTTTTATGCTTCCATAGCTCATTGCCTCTGCAGCATCAACAGGGATACGACTCTCCTTGTCATGACGTTGGGGTGGGGGTGACTGTATGATGGCATGGAGTGGCTACCCTGGTGACCTTTCCCTCAGAGCTCTGCTGAGGATAACCTCTTGTAGTTGGTCAAGATCTGGTGTTTCTGATCCTGATTTGGGACATGGTACAAAGCTCATTGAAGTCATGCCCTTGCTGCTGCAGCTCATCTTGCTCCCTCTTATTCATTCAGAGTCTGTTGGCAGCAGAAAGGCTGCAACTTCTTTTCTTCCCTCTATCCTTCCTGAGCTGCTTTCACTGGTCTTGGGGGTGGAGGGTGGGGCAGTTTTTTTTTTAAATATGGCAGTATACCTATCTCATAGAACTGGAAGGGACCCCGAAAGGTCATCGAGTCCAGCCCCCTGCCTTCACTAGCAGGACCAAGTACTGATTTTGCCCCAGATCCCTAGGTGGCCCCCTCAAGGATTGAACTCACAACCCTGAGTTTAGCAGGCCAATGCTCAAACCACTGAGCTATCCCTGGGGAATAACAGCTGTGAAGTTGCACTCCATATGTTTTATGGAAATATGAGTGTGAATATGATGTAATTGGAATATGCTTTATGCAAAAGGTCTCTTGTAAGGTATCATAACAAAGGTTATAAACTACTGAATATATTCCTCCTATTTGTATGTATGTATCATTCTTGTATCTGAAGCTAAAAATATGAAGTATAACTCCGAGGTCCTATTGTAATTATGCAAAGTTTGGGCCATTAATGGTGGTTTAGAACCTTGATGGCTCCTATTGACTAGGACAAGTGGTTGTAAATGGCTCTGTTTACTTGCAAACCTTCCTGTGTACATGTGGGCCAGCCCAGGAAGAATGGAGGCTGGGGTCTCACAGGACATGTGATCATGTCACCTGATATTGGAATCCATTCTAAATCTGGTACTTTTCCATTTAGAAGGAGGGGTGGGGACCCAGATAGACAAACGATTCCTGCCTTATGCCAAAGCTATAAAAAGGGGTGAAGCAGGAAAGAAGGGGTTTCCAGTCATTAGAACACCCCTGCTTTTCACCTAAGATGGCTGCTGGAACTAACAAGGACTGTACCAGGGGAAAGGATTGGCCCAAACTAGGAAAGAGTCTAGTCTGTGAAAGAAGCTTACTGGAACATCTCAGAGGGTGAGATATTATCTGTAATCAGTTTCTTAATGTATTAGGCTTAGACTTGCACGTTTTAGCTTTATTTTGCTTAGTGACTTACTTTGTTCTGTCTGTTATTATTTGAAAACACTTAAATCCTATTTTTTATACTTAATAAAAATCACTTTTGTTTATTAATTAATCCAGAGTAAGTGGTTAATACCTGAGGGAACAAACAGCTGTGCATATCTCTCTATCAGTGTTATAGAGAGAGGAAAATTTATGAGTTTATCCTGTATAAGCTTTATACAGAGTAAAACAGATTTATTTGGGGTTTGGATCCCATTGGGAACTGAGTTTTGGAGATAGGTGAGCAGTTTTGGGTTAAAGTCTGCAGCTTTGGGGGCATGGACCAAACCTGGGTCTGTGTTGAAGCAGGCTAACGTGTCTGGCTCGACAACGCAGGGTTCTGGAAGTCCCAAGCTGGCAGAAAAAACGGGCCCAGTGGTAATTCCAGCATGTCAGGTGACAGTCCCAAGGGGATCTCTGTGACCAAACCCATCACAACAGCAATTAGCAGTATTGTCACACTGAAGAAAACTTTAGGATCTACACATATCACATTCAGCAGCTGAAGAGGAAATGGAGGGAGATTAGCATTTTACTGCTTAGGTAGAATCTATGCTGAAAACCAAATAATCATTGAGACATTGCTCAAGAAATCCCTTGAAAAACAAGAAATTTTTGTTTAATATCTTTATTAATGATCTGGAGGATGGTGTGGACTGCACTCTCAGCAAGTTTGCTAAACTAGGAGGCGTGGTAGATACACTAGAGGGTAGGGATCGGATACAGAGGGACCTAGACAAATTAGAGGATTGGGCCGAAAAAAACCTGATGAGGTTCAACAAGGACAAGTGCAGAGTCCTGCACTTGGGACGGAAAAATCCCATGCACTGCTACAGACTAGGGACCGAATGGCTACGTAGCAGTTCTGCACAAAAGGACCTAGGGGTCACAGTGGACGAGAAGCTGGATATGAGTCAACAGTGTGCTCTTGTTGCCAAGAAGGCTAACGGCATTTTGGGCAGTATAAGTAGGGGCATTGCCAGCAGATCGAGGAACGTGATCGTTCCCCTTTATTCGACATTGGTGAGGCCTCATCTGGAATACTGTGTCCAGTTTTGGTCCCCACACTACAAGAAGGATGTGGAAAAATTGGAAAGAGTCCAGCGGAGGGCAACAAAAATGATTAGGGGTCTGGAGCACATGACTTATGAGGAGAGGCTGAGGGAACTGGGATTGTTTAGTCTCCAGAAGAGAAGAATGAGGGGGGATTTGATAGCAGCCTTCAACTACCTGAAGGGGGGTTCCAAAGAGGATGGAGCTCGGCTGTTCTCAGTGGTGGCAGATGACAGAACAAGGAGCAATGGTCTCAAGTTGCAGTGGGGGAGGTCCAGGTTGGATATCAGGAAAAACTATTTCACTAGGAGGGTGGTGAAACACTGGAATGTGTTACCTAGGGAGGTGGTGGAGTCTCCTTCCTTGGAGGTTTTTAAGGCCCGGCTTGACAAAGCCCTGGCTGGGATGATTTAGCTGGGAATTGGTCCTGCTTTGAGCAGGGGGTTGGACTAGATGACCTCTTGAGGTCCCTTCCAACTCTGATATTCTATGATTCTATGAAATCAGGGATGAGCTCTGGAGGTCCTTCTGGTCAGTTGTTTCACCTGTAATCTGTTGTGCCTGCTTATTGGTAGATATATCCCTTATGGTCTCCAGGAGTACAGCTTCATCTTGTTAGTACAGCTATTGCGATGTAATGCAAGGTTGTGTTGTCACTGACTCTCTGAATCTGCACTTGCTATCTAGGAAAACAAACAAAACCCAGCTAGTCATTGATATCTGGCAAATAAAAAACAAACAAACTGATATCTGCTTAGTTTAGCAGTCTAAGGTAGAGTTGTTTTTCACAATTATTGCCATCTTAAGTATTGTGTATCCAGAACTAGGCACATAGATGGTGGTTCTTAGTAAGAACTTCATATAAGCTACCAGTATGGAACAGGTGATGCTGTGATATTACTTCCTTTTGAGACAGCATGTCCAAAAGTGAGCCAAGAGCTGGTGCTTAGTGTACTTATAGGTCACGAGGATGAGTGATACTTAAAGGCATCTGGACAGATGCATGTGTATGTGTCTGATAGATGACTGAAATGTACATACACATAGTAGACCAAGGGCTGCCCCTTCTCTCATTGAAATCCGTTAAAATTCCCATTGATTTTAATAAGAGCAAGTTTGGGCCATGTATTTTTAAAAGGGGTCTCACTCTGGCTCCAATTTTTCAGGTGGTAATACTAGCATTTCATCATCTACCTGCCTGATTTTTGGGTGAAATCATA
>NC_088804.1:14660486-14700486 GCF_011386835.1 Chrysemys picta bellii | reverse complement strand
ATTGGGAGGTGAAGTCTGTAGCTGACATAGATTCGGAAAGTGCCATGATTTTCAGACAGATCGACTTCTAAACTGAATAATACCATATATACAAAGCTAATTATAATACATTATTTTTCTTTACCAAGAAGTACAAAAAGCCCCAGCTTTTGCTCCTTTTAGGATATGCATGACTTACCAATGTCAACCCAAACCCAAACCAGTAAATCAACTGCAAACCACTTTTTGAAAGGTATTCCTGAAACTACAGTAAGGTATGCTGTCTTCATGTTACCTGCTCAGGATATAAACCAATCTCTCTAATTTAGCACATTTCTCTCACATGCTAAACAGAGAGAATGGCTTCTATTTGGAGTTCTAAACGTGCACGGCGTAGTGACTTTGAAAACAATGCTATATTAACACCACGGTTGGTTCCTGAATACATATGAAGCTTCCGTGTTAAACATAATTTGTGTAGCTGCTTCAGTGTTATCACTAAGGTCAATCTACTACCCCCACCTCCTCAAACCAACCAAAAATAACCCACAACCCATCCTCTGAATGCAGCATCACAAAGCTCATGTGCACTTTTTTTCCTCACTAAGAAAGGCTGGGGACTTTTCTCAAGAAAAATCTTATGCTTAAGAGAGCCAACATGCAGGCCTGTCCCTAACGACAAAGTGTAAATTTATGTTAACAACCTCTATGGCCATTTGGAGCAACCTTGCAAAAGATCTTTTCCCATATGATATCCTCTGAGAGGTTTGCTCAGAGTCTCATTCTCAAAACACATCACAAAGAGCTAATTATAAGCAAATTAAAAGGAAAGTGGCGCTTAGCAGGACAAACCAGCCAGCCCTATTGGCAGCCTGGCTCTGAAACAGCCCCAGAGTAGATCCACAAAGACTCTGGCAAATGCATAGTGTTAATGTGAGTGATGCACACATATCCGCTGAAAAATAAACCCTAAGACGATGTAGACATGACTAAGGTGCAGAAATGGAGGAAGCAATCGATAAAGGATTGCCAGAGAGATCCAAAAGCCGCTCAAGGAGAAAATATTCCAGAGCATGGCATCTTCCAAGCTATTTGTCATGGTTAATACATGGCAACCACTCAAATAAGCAAACAAACAAGCGAGCACACAAGATAAAGACAAACAATCACCCAACACAGGAGCATACAGTCCTGTCAATATAGTAAAATTACATACATACTGAATAGCTAAGTCAAGCCAATGCTGAATAGTCCAAATGTCTCATGTGTATGCATGGACATTTGCAGCTGTAACGTGGTTATGACAGAGAAATGTTATTATCAAGGCAGGGGTGTACAGTAGACTCAGAACAGGGTTTGCATTCCATACCTGTAACGGTCCGATTGACAGAACACTTGTTTTAAAGATGGAGGCATACAGTAGAAATACCCTGCGCTCCACAATGTTGTATGTTTCTTATTTCTCTTAATTAAATGCAAGTCCATTTCTGAACTAAACCTATCAGCAATTGCTTAACACCTGATGTTTTCCCTTGACACCTAAGAGTTTCAGATTCTGGCTTTTTGGGAGTTTCTGCCATCCATTTACATTTCTGTGGCGCCAGAACATTGCATACCTGCTGTCTTTGAAAAGACTTTTGCTTAAATTTAACCATGTGCTATCTGACTGCAGGCTCAACAGATGTTTCTATATCTATACTATGCATGTTTATTTTATGTTTTAATAGGATTTACAAAGTTATTTTGAAGCGATAGTGATAAAAAAGTCAGGTATTTCCAGCACTACCTATGTTAATTGAGCCTTGCAAAATTCTAGTCACCCACTCAGCTGGGTGGAGTTTTATTTTTTTGGGTGAGTGCGTGTTGTGCCTGGGCTGTTAATATTTTTTGACGTCATTAATTTATGTATAAGAAATATTTCAACCCCATCTACTCTGTTGCAAACTGGACCTAATTTCTGTAGCAGGATCCCTGGATTCTGTGGCACTCTAAAAGGGCCGACTGGAAATTCAATGGAGGTTTTTAATGTATCACGTTTATCAACTTGCTGAGTATTTTTATTCTGACGTTGCATAGCTGCAACACAGAAGTTACACTGGGGAAAGTTGGAGGTTTTGAAAACTGAGCAAAGGAGTTTTGGCTGTTGGGGAGACATGAGAGGCCGTTTAGGATTGTGGGATATGCACATGAACTCGTCGCTTCTGCTACAACGAGAAGCAGTGAAATAGTTAATGTTGACACTGATTTTGCTGTCTTTAGGTTTCAGAGTCAACAAAGCACGGAGGTGAATGAGGCAGTTCACATATCTCACCGATACCCTTTGCAACACATTTACATTTTCAAGATTATTTTCACATGCCGGGCGAGCAGAAACTTTTTAAAATGTAGGTCCTGGAGTGCAATTCCTCAGCAAGATGTGGACTCTGTGGCAAAATGATGCTCTATATAATATAGTTTGGAAACCTGGATGTGTAAAGTAGATGGTATGATGATGACAGATTTTCTAGCTCTACAAGACATAGCTGCACCACTGTACAAGTTCCAAGTGTGTATTCAGAGCCCATATTTGGTTCTGCTAATGGCATTGTGGAAAACCAAAAATATCTTTTTTAATGCAGCCAGCATTACATTTCCTTAAAAAGAAATCTGGAAAAATTCCCAGACTATAGATCTGTCTCTCTAACTTTAGAGGATATGACTGAACTAGGAGACCACTCGTTGGACCTGTCCTTCTTTCTCTTTCAATACTTTCATTTTAGCTCTCCTGATGTTCCTGGTTCTTTTCCCTCCATCATTGTACAACAGGGGTTTAAAATATTAAGGAAATATAAATTAGTATGCATGTCTGGATGTATTTGGCTCCACACCATGCAGTCATCTGTAGTTAATGTTTTTACACACCTGTGCACTTCCAGATTTTGTTGGTACACAAAGCAGAAACACTAAATTAGCATGAAAAAGTCTATTCCTGTAGCATTTTTAACCAAGGAGAATCCAGGAAGCATTTGAAACCTTAATAATGAGTATTTTCCTCCTGAAAATGCTGGACTAAAGAAGATTGGCAAGGTTCAGATAAGCAATTTGATGATTTCCAAGACGAACCTTCAGAGAATCACTTGTTACTAGTAATTAGTTTATTTCCCAGTGAGCAACAGTTTCTCGGATGACTGTTAGTTCCCAGTTACCTCTAGAACCCTCTATTTCAGCAAAGCATTTAAGCATGTGCTTATGTCCTTTGTAGAATTGGGTTGGACTGTTGAATTTGAGCCAGATATGGGCCAGAAACCTTGAATCCATACACTTTTAAACATTGGGGACAATTGAAATAGGAACTTGGATCTGGAGCCAGAGTTCGTAGATTATTTCTGTCTTTATAATGACTTGAACCAGGGTCCAGATCCTCAAAAATATTTAGGGACCTAATTTCCATTGTCTACCTTTGAGAATTTGGGACCCAAACTCTGAATCAGAACACCGATGGATGTTGTGTGATCAAATGCTATATTGATTTCTGAATTTGGAGGGTTGAGCTTGTCTCTTGCTACCTTATTTACAGACGTCTAAGGGGTGTCCACATTGCGCTTATCTGTTAGACAATTTCCTCACTTCTACAACTTTTTCCCTGCTGAAAATCTTCATTACACTTCATTTTTATGTTTTACTCTTGGTCAGAAAGCCCCTTCTTGAATTAATTGCTTTTCTTTATGGTTTACTTTGGCGTTCAGGCTGATGAGCAATCAAGGGCATGCTTTGGAACTCCAAGAATTGCAAAAACTTTAGATCTATTTTGACACTTGGAAAGGTCACATGATTTAAGAGATGATGAGGATTTTTTTTTATCTGGCAGAAGAACATTTTACTCTCATTTGAATTCAAGTGATGAAAACAAAATAAATTGTTTTCTGTTTCAAAAAGAACCAGATAACCCAAGTTCAAGCATTACACAGTAGCAATGATTCCCACAGTCTAAGAACCACTGTGCCAAGCCTCCTCTCTAAACCTATACTCAATATTATTTGAGGTTTGCTTAGCTTTTTATCCTGTATTATTTTTCATTTGAATGACCTCTGTACACCTTTGTTCTGGCAAAGGGCAGAAACTGAAGGCTGAGACACCATATGAAAGGCTGGCCAGAAGCAGGAAGTAATGGGAATCTCATGGGAAAACACACTCTCCTGAGAGTCACAGACCAATTTTGCAGACCAGTGAGGTACAGATAAGTATCTGCATCTTTAACTGTTTATCCAAACCTCTGAACCTTTTGAAGTTCACCCATCTCTGGCAATGATCCACCACTTCTATGTGGGAAATATAGATATTCTTTTCACAGTACTAATATGGATCAGCAGTGCTGATCTTGCTTCCAGAATAGGCATGGGCTCAAATCAAATCAACCGGAGGAGAAGGTTTGAAATCTGGATCTGAATTTTTTTACTCTTATCTTTATAATTGATTGAACCAAAACAGAACACTAAAAATGGAGGCTTTTAAGGGGAATTCAAGATAGAAGCATTGCTGATGGTTACAGCCCAGCCCAAAATGATTTGAGTCTCTGAGTAACTTGAGAGACAGCCTCCCTCCTCATGAGGTACAGCTGCTTTGTGGGGAGCAGCATGGTACTTCAACATAGAAGAGAGGGTGTTACCAGCAGGGCATTCTCCACGTGGGCCCCTCCATTATGGTAAGCTCACCCTTCCCCCAGTTGGTCCACCTGATCCCAAATTTGTTAAACTTATTGACACACTACAAAGTTCACATTTTTTTTCACAGGCATTTGGGAGATGAGGTTTGGACAGGATTATTTATTGGCATACTTTATTGGCATGTTATGAAGCTGGATTTGCTTATGAACGTGGGGCAGTGGCAATAGATTTAAGCTGTGCAATATGATTTCGTTTGTGGATTGTGAATTTTACGTCTTGTAAAAGCAGTCGGAGCTCAGGATGGACACTACTGTTAACTCTTTTAAAAAAATCTTAATTATTTAAATAAACAACCTGATCTGAATGTTGGGGTTTTTGAAATCCAGATGTGAATTAGGCCACTTGGTGCCCCACTCTGCTACAGTGTAAACACAGCAGCAGAAAGCAGGGATATTATTTCCCCTCTTGTCTTTCTAAGAGTCAATCCAGCTCTGCTTCACAGATCTCCTCATGATCAGGAGTATTTAACTGCTCACGTTTTTCATTCTCCCCCATCATAGGAGACTGCTTCTGTTAAACCATGGACGGTGGCTTTCCTGTTAAAAACAAAACAAAAAGCAAAGCAAAATCCTCCCCCGCTTTCTCCCAGATCTATTTAATTACCATCTAGTTGCAAATTGTTTTTCTGACTAAATTATGGATGGAAAATCTGGTGTTACTTTCAACAGCATTTCAGTGCCAAACGAATAGAAGAAGAGAGCTGGTAAATATCTTTTAAGGTTGTCGAACAAGTGCCTTGCCAGAGCAGCTTTCCCACCACTACAGTGTAATCCCCAGTGGTTTGTCTAGTCTCATTTTAAAAATTTCAAATAATGGGGCTTCCACCACTTCCCTGGGGAGACTGTAACAGATCTTACAGGAAGTTTTTCCTACTATATGGAAAATCATAACCAAGTCATTATACTCCTTAGTGAGTGCAGAGATCTTTAACTAAAACGTTTTCTCCTTAAACTCTTGCTTGTCAGCATCTTTTGGGCAGATGAGATGGTTTACATGCTTTGGAGCACAGGTTCCAGTTAGTCAGGTGAACCCTTTAGGGTTAACGTGGTACCACTGCTCTTTGTGCAGTTTTTGTTCTCAGCAAGTCTGATCTAAACTCTGGTGAAGTCAGTGGATGTATTTCAGGGCCAATATATACATTCATACTATTTCCACTCAGAACACTTGACAATTCTATTGACTCTCTTTAGGTAAAATATTTGAATGTCATGCAAACCAACATCGTCACTGCTATGCAGAGGAAATCAAGATCTGCCTCTTTTCAGCTGGCTACAGTCAAAACCCAAATATAGGCAATGCTTATCCAATCTACACAAGGAGACAGCGATGCATGATGAGAGTGTGTTGGCAACTAATGAGATACAATAACCCTCTTCATAGTTCAGAAGTACAGTCTGCAAATATAAGCAGTTTATTATGAGATCAAACCCCCCAAAAGTTTCAAACAAGCAAGCTCAGCTTAAGTATTTGAGTCCCTGGCATGAGAGTTGTTCTGGAACTTTTAAAAGGGTTTTGGCTTTAATGCATCCTCCAAAGTGGATCAGTCCTTCATAACCTGCAGCAGAGCACTCCACTCACTGATAGCTCGGCGCAAGCCTCCTTGCTTTTGTAGTTTCCCAGAATAGTAGGGAATAAGACCCCCTTTTATAGATCAACCACAGCTTTGGCACCTGAGTGAGAACTTTCACCTGCTTCAAACTGCAAGCTCAGAGCCAATGATGTGCCCATTGATGTCAATGGGGGTTTTATTATTGACTTCAGGGGGAGCAGATAAAATCCAGAAGGGTCACCTCAGCAGGGCCAGCTCCAGGCACCAGCTCAGCAAGCTGGTGCTTGGGGAGGCCCATGGAAGGGGGCGGCACGTCCGGGTCTTCGGTGGCAATTCGGCAGCGGGTCCCTCGGCAGCTGAATTGCCGCCGAAGAATGAAGCTGCTTGGGGCAGCAAAAAAGCTGGAGCCGGCCCTGCACCTCAGAGAAGTAAGGTCACTCACCCTTTCATTTTTTTTTTTTAACCAGTTGTTCATATTTATTTTCTTTTTAACATCAGTCACCTACAGGATAGGGCTTTTAAAGGCCAGCACGTCCCTCGGCCCACACCGCTTCCTGCAGCCCCCATTGGCCTGGAGCGATGAACCGCGGCCAGTGGGAGCCGCGATCGGCCAAACATGCAGACACGGCAGGTAAACAAACCGTCCCGGCCCACCAGGGGCTTTCCCTGAACTGGCGGCGGCCCTAGTTTGAGAACCACTGGCCTATATAACAGATTTGGCAGAATAGAAGCTTTCTTAAAATAATTATTATAAGCAGGGTCACTGATTGTGTGTGTTTCAGCTTTGCATTGTCCTAAGTGAGATATATTAAGGCCTCATTTTCAGAGGAGTTGCTCACCCACGGTTCATGTTGACTGGAGTTGTGGGTGCTGAGTGTCACAGTTACCGAGCTAGCTGCACCTCTAGACCCTTCCTGGTCTCTCTGAGTGTAACCCCCCGAAGTCTTAGGCCTCATGCCTTTACAAATCCTGGAGTGGAATTCCACAATTTTCCCTCTCATTGACTAGGATCTGGGCTATGGTACCCTGTTCTTACCCAGTAGGTCCAACTAGTTCAGGGGCCTGTGATTCTTCCCTGGCAAAGACAGCCTCCTTAAACCCCTAATATTGCTATTGTAGCAAAACTTTCACAGAAATTGAATTTTAAAACAACAAACAGTCTACATGCACGACTCTCACCTAAAAACCTATCATCCCTTGTGGCAACCTAGGCAGGCCTAGCTTCTTCGGACACCCACAGCGGGAGTGTCTCAGCCCGATTTCCTCAAACAACTACCTCCTTTCTTGAGAGGGGGTTTCTTTGCAATACAGCCAGGGTTCTTTTGTTCTCTTGTGTTCACAGGTCTCTTCCTATTCTGGCTGTCTCTCTCAAGCCTTTGCTGAGAAGTGGCTTATCTTGAGCCATTCTTTCTCTTCTTGCTTGTTTTTCCCAGACAGCCCCCTATTAAACTAAACCACTATATTCATAAAGCAAACATCCCAAATAACCAGGTCAACCTACAGGATTTAGATATCATTACAGAGCAGCTCCAAATCTGTTCAACACTCAGCACTTCTGAAAAAGCAGGTCCAGGCTGTCACAATTTGGGTATCCCCAAACCAGCTGGAAAATTAGGCTTTAAATTTCTAGCATTTAAAGTTGTAAAGAACCTTACAAATATGAATAGAAGGTGACCAGTTCAAGGTTGTCCTCCTGAGCCTGCAAAGAGACAGCTGGAAATAATGGCTCTTAGAGGTATGAACTCCCTAGTCTCCCATTAATTTCACTGGATGTTAACTCTTAAGGCATTTAAGGGGATTTTTCAAAGGCATAAAGGACAGTTAGGTACCCAACTCCCATTGAAAAGCCCTAGGAGTATGTCTACACAGCAATTAAACACCTGCGGGTGGCACGGGTCAGTTGACTCGGGCTGAAGGGCTGTAAAACTGCTGTGTGGAAGTTTGGGCTCAGGCTGCAGACTGAACTGGGCTCCAACCTGAGTCCAAGTGTCGACACAGCAGTTTTACAGCCCTGCAGCCTGATTCCTGTGAGCCCGAGTCAGCTGACCTGGGCCAGCCATGGGGCTTTTATTCCAGTGTTGACATACCTTGACTGTCCTTGTGCCTTTGAAAATCTCCCCCTTAATGTCAACATTTATTGCGGATCATTTTAGCAGATGAGATGGGAAGAGGGTGGAAATGAAGCCCACAGAGGAAATAGGGCAGGAAGTGCAGCCAGGAGAAGAGAGAAGAAATACAAAGGCTGAAAATGGGGGGAGAAAAAGAGAGATGAGGATTGGAACGAAGAGCAACACAGGGCAGAAGAACCACGGTTCTAGTGTTGAGGATATTTTCCCATTGACTAATGCTGAATACAAGAAGGTACTGAATCAATAACAACTTAAACTTTCGTTATTATACAAGGTCAACATGCTACCTTTGATTTTTTGGAAACCTCCCACTGACATCAGTGATAGAGTCACTGTGGATTGAGGGTCCTAAATTTATACCCTGGCCGATGGACCGTAACTTGGGCCCACTGCATAGTACAGAGGTACTTTCTGTAGCTAAGGAATACTGCTTGGATACGCTCTTTGTCTTCCAAGGTAGATTGTGATCTATGTATTTGTCATCTCTAGATTGGATTAGTATAATTCACTTTATACTGTAAAAGTTTCCCATCAAAAGGTATTCACAGGCTTCAGATTGCATGCTATAAGATTCTACAGTCAAGCTAATGTAGCTTACTCTGTGGATTTTAAAAATCATATAAAAGACAAAGAGCATTAATGGCTGAAGCTTTTCTTGTAGTGCCAATTTCCTGATTCATACATAAAGATTGTCAGACCTAGGATTACTAATTGCCCCTCAATAAGATTAAAATCCTGTGGATCTAGACCACTGCCTCTTTTGCACCCCATCTATCTTTCATTTTCAGGCATTATCAGAAATGTGGACTCAGACTTCATTCAAAACTAAATTAAAATCCCCTTTTTTTGGTTTGGCTTTTGCATTCGGAATACAAGCCACTTTAAAGGTGTGGGGTTTTGTTTGTTTGTTTTTTGTTTTGATTCCCTGAAGTGTTTCTTTGTAAGGCACCTTGAGGGATTATACATGAGAAGCACTGCAACAGAATACTGTATATGTAGAGTGGTGTGTGTTGTATCATCTACCGAAATTAGTACTCTGGGCTTCTTTTAATGGTTTTGTAACTAGGAATTTAAATTGTCCGAAAAGCCAGGTTCAGGTGTGGCAATTTCAGTTTGCTTGAATTGGTGCCTGAGCACATAGCAAAGAGCACAATACAGGTTACGTCTGCTTATTTTCCAGGAAGGGTGCAATATATTTTCATAGGTGAAAAAAGGACATTTTCCTCATCCTCATATACAAATTGGGTTAAAGACGTGGGCTGACATTGAACTTTTTCAATTCTACTCAGTTACTCTGAACTGGTCTTAAAATGTTCTGCTCCTCTAAACTGTGAAACATTCCTAAGATGTGTCAGTGCTAGTGAACCCAACCTGGATGTTGGCATGATGTGGATTGATGTTGCTATATTTATATTGAAAGTTAAGTGGGCATGGATCTATCTTTTCAGCACGTTAAAAACAACACCTCATTCCACATTCTCATTCAGAGGAGAGAATCAGGGTTAACCTGGCAGTGGACTCTAGTATTTTGGCTGACAAGGCTTAGTGTAAATAAATGCAGGTCTGTGAATTATCTGGCATGAGGATCGGTTAGGGGTGCTGGCTTCCCATAGCTTTAATCTAGTTGGCCTAAATGATTTATAAACTGGCAACATGATAAATGTTGTTTTAAGTGGACAAATCACATTGAAGAGGTGTAACTTTCTGTCAGTGCGTAACACGACCACTTCTCTTAAGGGAAGAATAACAATCACAAAGAGCAGTAAGTGTAACAAGATCACAAGTAGGCATATTCCGTCTCTCAATCATAAATCATTAGAAGGGCACTCCTTCTTTCTTGCCTCTTTATGTGTCCTTCTTCGTCCTTTCTTCACTTTTTTTTGGTGCTATTTTCTAGCACTTCCCCATCGCTCTGGAAAGCGAAACCCTCCAGTTGATTTGTGCTGCAGTTTCTTCATAAATCTATGAAGCTTGTCTCCATCAAGCTGTATTTTCCATTAAAATATGGTTCCCAGGTGATTTCCGATACTATGAAAAACATGTAGCCATAAGTCTTTCACTGATTGTTTATTATCTATTTAGGTGCTCCTGAGAATTTTGACAGCTAGGACTTGTATCATATGTAATGTAATAAAAGTGGATGTCTTCAGTATAACTGGAATAGCTGGCCCTGCTCATTTCTGCATGCCAGGGCTGTATTTGTTTTCTGTGTTGGTGTTTTTTATGACTTTGGGTCCACTCCGAATCCTGTGTATTTTGACTTTGTATTTTACTTTTCTCCATAGACAAGCATCAAATGATGCAGTGTGAGGTTATAAGATGTACAAGAAACATTGACCACAAAGCTACTGTTTTAATGTGGTGAAGGAACAAATATACTTCAAATGGTTTTCAACATGGACATTCTGTTTGACACCGTGGTGTCAAAAAGCCAAATGAAACATCATGTGTACGCACTCGCCCGTTTGCTTGTTCACAATCAAGAGCATATTAAGCTCACGGAATGCAACATAAAAAGCCAAAAATCAAATGTACTGAGGGCTAATTGTTTAACAAAGTGTTTTCTGCTGAATTGATAGAAATTGGTTAATAGCTACTGATAGATTGCATCCTGTAGTCCTCTCCCTGGTAAAGTTCTCATTGGCTTTAATAGGAGCTTGGCCTACACTAGGATTACAGGATCAGGCCACGTGAAAACTTTGATTGCTATCTGGTAGTATAAAATAGGGTTGGGAGAATAATTGGAAAAGAAATCAGACCCTACCTGAACACGCCTTGTTTGAAGCTGTCCAACTCAACCATCAGGCACAGGGATGCCACCTGTCATGCTATGGTGTTGTTCCATTGTCTCAGCACAGACACTGACATGCCGCTGTGTGTTGCAAAAAGAGGATGATCCATTTCCCCAGAATCAACCCAGAAGAGGGCTCTGGAGGTCAGACAGGCCAGTCATACGGGAAAGTGGCTAGACATGAAGAGGAGAGCATCCCGACAAAGGGGATAGGAAGAGGGAGTCTGGGTTTGTGCCAAGTTGCCAAACTCTGTAGTCAGCAGGAAATACGAGACTCGGGCTTGTCTTCAACATGTCCCACGCAGCCCAGGCAAGGAAACATTGATGACAGTGATGTAAACTGGTAACTGACTCAACAGGCAAAAAAAATTAATTACAATAACAGGTCTGTTCTTCGAAGGCTGGTGCTCATAACAAGAAAGTAAAGTGATTTAAAATGATCAGGAAACCTCTTCCCCTGCTTGGATTTCAGTCCAGTCCTATTACTTCTGCGTGTGAAGCCTGACATCCTCAAAGCCACACTGCTCTTCCTCTCTCCAAGGAGCCTCTCTTAATGCCCTTCTCATCAGCAGCTGTGCAAGGGGAGAGGAAGTTGAGCTGGATTTTGCCCCTTGTACCCTGGCACCAGGCATTTCCTCTGCACCCAGCCACAGAGATCTTGTACAGGGATAAGCAGGTTCTTAAATGTGGTTGTTCAACAAAAAAAAATACAGTTTTGTTTTATTTTTTTAAGACTCAAATGGAAGTTATGCGGCACATCCCTCCTTCCCCCCAGGACAGAACTACTGATTTCATCTGCACCTAAAACCTTGGCTTCATTCACCAACAGGTGTGTCTGATCTCAAGCTGAAATGAAATTTGGCCTTCCACCTCAGCTTCCTTGTAAACACCCTCTTGTACATCGTGGGGAGAATGCATGCATAATTGAACAGTTGTGGCCTGCGCGGTACATGGATATGTAGAGCTGGCAAGGAGGAATATAGCCATGTAGCAGGTTGGACAAGAAAACAATCCATTTTTCTCCCTTTTGGTGGCATTTCTGAGGAAAACAACTGTGAAACTGGACACCATTTCATATAGTTGTGTGAACTGAAAATGGTTTGGGTTTTAGTTTTCTATTGCTGCCTGTTTAAAAACGTGTATTATTTAAACATTACAGAGCCAGAGAGCATGCGCCATGCAGTTGGAAGGTGAAAGAAACATAGTGTGTAGTGAGCAGAGGACTTAAAAGAGAGCTGTTAAGAAGCCAGTCTTCTGAGTATCCCTCTATTTACATACAAAGGATATAAAGCATTCAGGTTTGATGTGGAGTGCACTGGATGATTCGGGGCATTGGTTATATTTAGGTTGTTGGTGGTTGGCAAATGGTGTAGCTGTAATAGTGCAAACTCCAAGTGTAGATAGGGAAAGACATAATTTGTACCACTTGAGCTTACACTTGCTTGAAACTTGGGTAACTTCAATTGGTGCAAACCCAGGCTTCCCATGTCTGTACTTTTCTTTTTACCAGATTGGTGAGGCTAATCCTAAATACAGACTCCTCCATTTTCATCAATTCTGACCCTCTTTTCTACTCATGAGCAGACCTCACCTCGGTGTTTTCGTCTTCCGTATTGATCCTCCCCATCATCCACCTAGAAGGAGGTATTCCTGTCCACTAAAGTATGCCATTAAGAAAATTTCCTGGGGCAGCTGGGCCACTGAAAATTTCAAAGAGCCCACAAAGCCCTTTGGGAAATGTTTTGCTCCATGAACAAATTTTATTCTCCTGATATTTGATTGGCTTCCAAGTTTACGCCCAATATGGTTCCTCATCCCTAGTTGATCATTTTAGGACTGACTCACGCTTGAAATGAGGGCTCTTAAAGAGCAAAGACTGATGCAAATAAAACTTGCAGGGTTATGATTCATTCATCTGCAGCCAAATGGCCACTCATTAATATAATTTGCTTTGTGACCGATTTCCAGGTATTTCCTTATTACACAGAAAGTCATTTTTGCCCAGTATTGTAAACTAGCATAATTGTGTTTCACCATCTTCTGCACCATGGCAGCTGAAGAAGAAAATTGGGAACGTAGGGTTCATTTACTGGCCATTTCAGCATTTGAGAACTCTTTAGAAAATGAATGTAATGTAATTATGCTAATATTTATCTTTCCTCAGTAGGAACATTATAGTTGGAGAGCGCTAAAACTGTAACAAAGACCCTCAAGCAGGATTTGTGCCACAGCTCTGTGGAAGAAAACAGAGTCTTCATTCTCAGGTTGGTTGCAACAAGTCAGAGACAGTTTATTTTCCTGACACTTGCAAGGGCAGAGTACACCTGGACAGGGGTTCCCCCGCGTCCCGTGCAGGTCTCCTTTAGATAAACAATTAGGGCAAGCATTTATACCTATTGTTACAGACAGTAATGATCAACAACCGCATCTTGTTTATACCTATTCCTTCTGATATCTTACTTTTCTCAGCAGTTCCTGCTACAGTCTGTATTCCATTCTTTATCTAACACAAGGTCGAAAACCAGTATCTCTTACAGTTTTTTGTTCCCCTCGCTTTCCACTTGCCCAGGCCCTGCCTGAAATCTCGCGTTATTAGAGTTAGTGTTAGCCTGCCTCTTACTTTATTCCTAAAAGTTAAGATATCTGCATTCAAATTCCCTCTATCCTTTTCTCTGCTTCCACAGCTCTTACAAGAAGCATAGGGGGAGCTTCTGTGATGCTGGCCTTGGGGGCGCAGCTCAGAACTTGTAGCCCTGGAAGAGGGAGGGGAAAAGGGGGCTTTAAGTCACACTCTTCACCTTCCTGATCCCAACTCTGAGCACAATTTGTGCAGTCTGAAAGGGCTGATCTAATTTATGGCAGCCTCCTCAGCACAGCACCTGGGCAGTGGTGCTGCCCAGAATCCCCATAAGTCTTAGTAACCAGAGGCAGGGACTGTATACTATTTTTATGTTTGTATGGTGCCCAGAAAAATAGGACCCCATTCTTGGTTGGCCATTAGGCACATCTGTAATAACCATGAATTAAAATAATCTACCCTGGTGCACCAATCTCACACCCTCCAACCCATGACCCCTCCTCCAGGATACTCCCTGTGCCAGTGCTTGTGAGTAGACCTATGTAGGGCAGCCTAGGACTGTCCTATGCAATGCCTGCACCAGGGAATATCTTTCTTGGCTAGCTGTGAGCCTTTTACAACCCTCTGACATGGGTGGTAGCTTGGGATCAGAGAAGGGTCTTATAGCTGGATGGAAATAAAAACCAGGTTCTTTTATAAAAGAGGTAGCCCTATATGGCTTTCTGAAATGTGTTATGTTTCAGCGGGGTAGCTGTGTTAGTCTGTATCAGCAAAAACAATGAGGAGTCCTTGTAGCACCTTTGAGACTAACAAATTTATTTGGGCATAAGCTTTTGTGGGCTATAACCCACTTCATCAAATGCATGGAGTGAAAAATACAGTAGGCAGGTATAAATATACAGCACATGAAAAGATGGGAGTTGTCTTACCAAGTGGGGGGTCAGTGCGAAATAGGCCAATTCAATTAAATTACTCAACCCTCTTCCTGAGGCTGAATGCTTTACATTCTGATCCGATGCAGATCCTTATCCAAGCATTGTCAATGAAGTCTTCACATCACTTCATCTATTTTTCCTCATCCTTTGCTTGTGCCAATTGATTCACTTAGTGAAGTTTCCAAATCAGCAAGTAGGTTATAAAACAATATAATACAAGTAGGGTGGAATTTTGTGGGTGGAACAGCATTGATACACCTTAAACTTTTAATCCTACAGATTACAGTGTAGTTAAAATACACTAAGGATTGCCAAAACCAAGCATTCAAAAATCATGAGTCAGGTCCCTGCCAAAAATCATGAGACTGCTTAAAAAAAAAACAACCCAGGAGAGTTTAAAACATACATTTTGGGTTCTTTTTATTCTTTCTGAGTTTGGAACCTTTAGGACTCCTGGTTTCAATCTCTTGTCCACAAACATGAGGGCTAGAAACTTCTTTCTTTTTAAAATGAAAGCTGAGCTTCTCATGACTCGAGGAGCTGGAGCGTTAAGAAAAAACACCAAATATTGTGAGTTTCATGATACAATTGTGAGAGTTGGCAACACTGGGATTGATACTGTACAACAAGAGAGAGAAAGACTCATGATCTAGTAGCCATTTACTTCACAACAATTTTTAAAGGTGGTGGTTCCTAAACCAATAAAGTTGGCAGTCTTTGATATAGGACCTGAGCACAGGATCTCCTGTGTTCTAATCGGGACTTGACTTGACTCCCCCTGTTGCTTTGGGTAAATCATTTAACTGCTTTATGCCTCAGCTTTCTCACAATGGGACTAATGATATCTACTTACCTACTGTACCTCACGGGGCTACAGGATTAGTTAGTCAATGTTTGTAAAGGTCTTTGGAGAAGGAAAGCAATATAAACATGGTATTTAAAAATACTTATTATTTCTAAAGTACAGAATGACAGAATTTCAATTTTTTTCAGAATAAATGCAATTTATCCAAAACTTGTGACATTGTACATTTCTTTGGTTTTTCAGTGTAAAAATAGCCATTTAATGAAAAACAACATTTTCATGTTGTTTCCATGTGTGAATACTTGGAAAATTCAAAATTTGCTGACTATGACTCCTATCATATTCAATTAAAATTCACTGTGTGGGTGAACATTCATGACTTGCTCACTGAATATTCAGGAAAAGCAAACACAAAAGGGATGAGAAAGTGAATTGGTTTAAAAATTTGAATGAATGTCACAAATAATTTCCCCAGTATTTGTCCAGCTCTGGCTACAGCACTAGCTCGGGTTTTGCTTGAACAATTGATCTTACTTTAAACATTTGCTCTCGAGCAGCTGGATTCATTACTGAACCAACTACCAAGAACAAAGAAATATGGCCTTTTTCAAATTTAATAAACCTTTGAGGACTGTAGAAAAAATGCACTTGTCTTTAAAATTAGATTGTTAAAATGAAAACAAACAGAAACTCAAATAAAACTCTTGTTTGCAGATGCATTGAGAAAACTAGCTGTTTACTACAGAATTTAGTTATTCGAATAAAGCATTCTAAATTCTTTTGAAAGTCTAGAGCCCAATTCTCTCTTGACCTTCACCAGTTTTACATTAGTGTAACTGAGATCAGCATCTGGCCCATACTTTATAATGTGGTAGGAGAAATTTACAAATACAAGCAAGTCTAAATATGCAAAAACAAGTTACACTATTAACACCCAGGGAGATTTGCCACCTTTATTAATGTTCTATGTTATGAAATTCAAGCTATAACAGAGTTATGTGAACTATAAACAACTCTTTAACAGTCATATATTAACCACAGTAATTTTTAAAGGGTGGAATGTAATTTATCAAACGTTATAAAAATAAAATGAAACATACGAGCTGGCTTTGGGGTGGAGTGGTAAAAAGCTGCTTCTGGAGAGCCCTGCTCCCTGATGTGACAGAGGTTAAATGCATTACAGAGCTTAAAGGTTGGGTCCCTGGAGGAGAAGGGGACCAGACATTCCTGGCTGACCTATCAAGGACACCAGACATTTCCACCCCATCCCCTTTCCTGACTAATGGTAAGCTACTGAGTTGATGGCAAGGTTGCAATGGCAATTTTTGGAGAGAAAAATGGGACACAGTAGTTGGCTACAACTTAAAGCAGAGGCTACGATTGAACTGTGACCTTAGGATTTCAGCGGTTCCCTGTATGAAGACAAAGCGAGTTTGAGACCCTTGATAAAAAGCCTAACTGTGCAAAATGCCTGAAGAAAACATATCTAGCTGAACATTGCACAAACTAGCACTTATGCTATATATCCATGACAAAACCTTGAGAGCCAAACACTCATCTGATTCTACACCATTGAAATCAATGGGCTCTTGGTTGCTTAACTTTGGTAGATTTTCCTTTGCTTTGTCTCCACCATAAAGCAGTAACAGACATAAACAGGAGGGACATATGTGTGAAATAGGTGAGGGAAAGGCTGCTAGCAGGGTGGGAAGAAAGTACCAGTGAATGGGTGGGAACTGGAAGAAAGTTACTGGGGGAAGGTTGGCACCAGCTGGTTAGGGTTGCCAGTTTTGGTTGGACGTATTCCTGGAGGTTTCATCACATGGAGACTCTAATTCCTGGAGACTCCAAGACAATCCTGGAGGGTTGGCAACCATATAACTGGTGAGGAATGAGTGATGCAAAGGGAACAGGAGGGCAGCAGGGGTGAGGGGGGAGAGAGGGACAGAAAGGTAAGAGAATGAGTGGATGGAAGAATGAAGAAGGAGGCAACAGTGAATAGGGGATAAAGCGGAAGGAGGGAAAGATGCCAGGGTTTTCCAGAGAGACTGGGATTCTGGAATGGGTGGATCCAGTGGATGTCGTTACAAAGAATCTCCAGGAATATCATTTTACATTCAGTTGGGACACTCCTTCTTTAAACAGACACTCCCACCCGGAGAGGTGGATTTTGCGAAGGGACCACTCAGTGAAACAACAATAAGTCCACTCCCAGGACTGCAGGCTGGGAACATGCTGCTTTATTTAACTGCATCAGATCAGGGTGGGGTGAAAACTCCCGCTGATAAAGATAGGATATAAGGGGGAGGGCTTGAGCATGATTCCATTCCATAATACTCTGGGCAACTCAGTTAACCCAGCCATGACCACTTCGAGTGGCCTTGTAACACTGCTTCAATACTATGGTAATTGTCCCAGATGCAGAGTGAGCTGAAGACGTATATTTTTGGTGGGCATTTTTGCTTCCTCCTTTATGTAAAGTCTCTGGACAAATCCCAGACAGACAATGCACTGAGGTGCATGATGGGAGAGAGGGGACACAGGACTTACCAAGAAACAGGAGAGAGGGGAGACATGTTGGGAGATAACTGATGTGAGGAGTAGCATGAGGAGTAGCACTGGTTGCAGGGTGAAAGCTGAGGGAGCAGCATTTCCTGTTGCACTGAATCAATTGTAGTACCAATGCCTCAGCTTGTGGCTGAGGATGAGAGCCCCACTGAAGCTACAAGACGGCATAGATCCTGTCATCTTTGAGCACATATTTGGGTGCCTAGCAGCAGAGCTGCCCAAAGCATCCACATTGATCCCACTGGAAGTTAGCGGGACACGTGTACAGCCTGTCCACACAATTACAAGATTCATGTTTCTGCCTCACCAATGCCAGCATCCCTCCTTTCCGGCTACTCCCATCATCCAACAAGCCTCAGGAACACACAGACCTCTTAGTTCTCTCCAGGGAGGTCTGCAGCTTGTTGGCAGCAGGGACCTTTAGAAGAGGGGGATTTTCTGCTTGGAGAATCGAAGTTAATGAACTCCAGCCTCCAAGTGGAGCCTGCTGAAGTTGATTCACTGCTGATCCCTGGGAACAAAACTGCAGGGTTCGATTTGTGAACCCCATTGCCTACCAAAGCCTGCAGAAGGCATACTGCTCTCTACCTGGCACATCTTTCCATGTCAAAACAAAGCATCGTGTGCTCAATTTCAACATGCTTCTGGTTTTGTTCTAACTGCCAAGAAAAACTATTTGTGTTATTATGAAACGAATGAGAAGCATTTGATCATACAAATTATCCATTTTAAGAGTTTACTAATTAAATGTCAGCATGAAGCTTTGGAGTCTAAGAAAGTTCTTGGTGAAAGCCCTGCTCTGACATGAAGCTCTAATGCTCTGCTTCTTCTCTCCAAAAACCATTTGTTTGAAACACCCTTCTTAATAAAATAAATCTCGCTATAACATGCACAATCCTTGGCCTTCAAATATACCCTCGCGCACAGGGCGTGTTGTGTTAATTTGTTCAGCCAATTTAGGGTGTGTGGCATTAATTTGTTTAGCCAATTTGTTTAGAATCCAAAGGATGATAAGAACCCCATTGCAAAGCATGTGCATAATGCCTATGTCAGCTGCCAGCCACAGAAAGCAGATCTGAAGAGCAATAAACTTGATCATATCGGACCATGCTGTGGGCCCATGCTTAGGAGAAACCAACCGGCAAGCTCAGATTTTACTGTGAATAATAGAATGCGCTTTATATTTTGACTGTGATCAGCAGAATGCAATAGGTAATTACAGTGTCAGAATGGGTCCTGCGTTCTCCTAATTCCACTTGTCTGCCCCCATCTAGCCAATGCTAAAATTTTGGGGGTGGGGGGGTAGAGTTCAGATCAGGCCCAGTGCAAGTACCTCAGGGTTTATTTAGCTTGCACTGCTAGATAATACCTGTCCCTCACACAGCAGGACACCACTCTAGCTGCCCTAAAACACAGGAGGGGCTGATGCAAGGATTCATCTACACCCAGGGATGTTAATCCTCTTTGTGCTACTAGAGCAGCAGACATACAGACTGGTCCATAGTCTTTAAGCAAAAATTGGTTAGCTACAAACATTTGATCCGAAACACGTCAGCAAGTAGCATGGCAAGACACTTCCCCAAAGCACCAGAGTGGGAAAAAACACAGCAGCACGTTCAGAGGTGGACAGAAACTGGCAGCTAAACCGAACAGCAGGACAGAGAATTGATTGTCCCTCTGAAGAGGCTTCACTCTTCTCTAGAATCCCCATACAGCGCCCAAACACTGGCACACTGACGAAGCTGCCAATAGATTGAAAAGGTAGAATGTTTAAGCCATCCACTGCCCCTAATGGTGTACTCAGAAATGGCGGACGCAAAGAAAACTGCCTTGTATTTTATTTTTAAATTATTCGTGTATCCTTAACGTGGACAGATGATGTAGTGACACAATAGTACCCACATATTACATTAAAATCCCTCTCTATGGGGACTAAAGTCTCCACCTGCAATGGGAAGGACTCTCTGATCTGCTACTATAGGTCTTTTCCCACTTTGATTTTTTTTAATCATCTGATAGCTACTGGTTACCAGTATCGGCAAGTTGCCAGAGTAGTCTGGTTCGGTCCATTATGATGTTTCCTATCCTACATTCCGACCTTCTAAAATAAACCCATGTCCAGGAATTGTTGTCATTGACTAAAAGGACATTAAAGGAAACTGACCAATAAGTGAAGTAGGATCATGTCACTCAGCCCGAGATGACTGTATCACTTTCAGTTCTCTTAGCCTGAGCTATGCATATTTATCTTTGCTGCCCAACATTCATTCCCTTTTTGCTAAAATGTAAACTAAAATGGAAAAATAATTTTTCATTGGGTGAGCTCTACTTTATTTCACAAGCTATTAAATCTAAGTCTTCTCAAGACTGACTTTGCTCCCAGCATTATGCCGTTTCTGAATTAAAATTTAATTCCGGATGGTTTGACAAATCACAAGTTTAACACAGGTCAGCACTATATTGACATGAAGTTAATTTTAAATTGTGTCAGCATTTCCTGTTTCACGTGTTAATGTCAATTAGCACCTTGCTGCATAAACTCAAAGTCCTCCCTTATTACTGTAAAAGTAGCAAAGCCGGCAAGGTGAAAGCAGCTCTATTCAAAACACCACTAACTAACAGCCAAACAGAAAGTTGTCATAACAAAATACTGAGGTGAAAGTGCCTAAGCTGCTCCGGATTTGAGGTTAGTAGCCACAGTCCTTTTCCTTATTCCTGGTATTAGAGTGTAAGTATGTCAACTTGGAGAGAAAGGCTAATTACTCTGAGGCTCTTTGTAAAGTGTGGTGGCACCTTAAAGACTAACAGATTTATTTGGGCATAAGCTTTCGTAGAAGTGAGGTTTTTACCCACGAAAGCTTATGCCCAAATAAATCTGTTAGTCTTTAAGGTGCCACCAGACTCCTTGTTGTTTTTGTAGATACAGACTAACACGGTTACCCCCTGATATTTGAAAAGTGTGTTACCATTCAGGATCTCTGAACCGGACATAAAGCTCTTGGCTTTAGATTGCACCATGTGTAGCTTGCTGTAGGTCATCTGTTAGTGTCTTTAACATGCTCTGCAATGTGCAGTTTTCTTCTGGGAAACTTGTGCATGTCCGCACAACTGTTTTTCCAGGGTTTCACACATGATGCAGAATTCCAGTGTCTTATAGCACATTTCGCTAAAGCACTCTGCAAAGTGTCTCTAAACAAACTCCACAAAATCCCCACCCCTCAATCACGCAAACTGCATTTCCTTGGCTTGACAGCAGCTCTGGGTATGTAGTTCTGGGACTGGCTGCTTTCTTGCCTTTGTAGCTAACCAATTTTTGCTTAAAGCCTATGGACCAGTCTGTATGTCTGCTGCTCTAGTAGCACAAAGAGGATTTACATCCCTGGGTGTAGATGAATCCTTGCATCAGCCCCTCCTGTGTTTTAGGGCAGCTAGAGTGGTGCCCTGCTGTGTGAGGCACAGGTATCATCTAGCAGTGCAAGCTAAATAAACCCGGAGGAACTTGCACTGGGCCTGAACCGAACTCTACCCCCCACAATTTTAGCATTGGCTAGATGGGGGCAGACAAGTGGAGTCCCACACCACCTATGTCCAACTCACCAGATGTGGGAGTGCTGTCATGGAGTACCTGGATAGCTCGGTGTCTAGTCATGTGTGTTCTGAAAGTTGCTAAGGAGGTTGGAAGAATTTGGTGCACTGGGGAGCTGCAGATCCAAGGATTAGTTCTGTCCCCATTGCTTATGGTCAGTAATACCTGGCCTGCTAAATTGGCGCTGCTGCAATCAACATTGATTTAGTGGGTCTGATAAAGACGTGCCAGTTCGATGGGAGAGCACTCTCCTGTTGACTTCAGAGGGGTGGACGCTAAGTTGGCGGGAGAGCGTCTCCCGTCGACATAGCACAGTGTAGACACTGTATTAGATCCATGTAAGCTACGCCGCTCTGGAGGGGGATTTTTTCACACCCCTGACCGATGTAACTTACATTGACTTAAGTGGTAGTGTAGACCAGGCCTCAGAAACCTGACTACTACTCACACACTGGCCACCTCCGGTATATTAGTTTTCACACAGTGACAGGCACTGTACAAAGTGCCAAGAAAATAGAAAATTGGAGGGGCGACAAGCTTGAGTTAGGATCAAGTAGAACAAAGACAACAGAATAAGCCCAGAGTTGCGTGCTGTCTTATCCATGGAGAAGAAGCAGCACGTTTGCTGAACACTAATCATCAGGAGGTTGTCCCGGGTGTAAGGAGCAGCACGGAAGAGGGCACAAAGCCAGGAGTGGGCGATGAAGACAGGGGACGCAATCAGAAGAGAAGACTGGGCTGAGGGTAAGAGGCAAGAGCTGGAGTAGGAGGGGACGGAAGGAGAGACGTCAGCAAGGGAGAAGTTGTGCAGGCCTTGAAAATGTGGAAACACTTTGGAGAGGTGATGCAAGCCCCATATCACTACAGACAAACTTCCCTTAAAAAAACCAGCAAGTGGATGGCCCACTGTTATTTCTGCTCCCCATTGAAAACTCCTGGGTATTGGCCAACACTGTGCATGTCAGTTAACGTTACAGTAAGAGCGGCAAAATACTGGCCCTAGTCATAGCTGAACTGTGCATACCAAGCTTCTAATATCGTTAACAACGGACTTCTCCACAAGTGTCTGCTTCAGTCCATACGTGTGAAAATGGACAAAATCTGAGCCGTGTGGAATTGTGCTAAACAGGAAAGTACTTCTTTGGAGTAGCTGCCACATTAGGTAGAGATTATCTCAGGCAAAAGCCTTTGAATGATCTTACTCTATTATACTGTGTTACAAGCTAATAGCTGGCCTTGTGGGACTGCTGCTCTGAGCCAAGGAGCAAGATAATTAATATTGTAAATGAAACATAAATTTCAGCTTTTGGCCTTTTCCACTGAAACTTATTAACAAAGTACACTCAGAGCAACATAATCACCTCAAATGCGGCCTGCGCTTTGCTTTGTGAGTTTCGATCCTTCTGCTGAGAAAAGCAACACGATTTTATTTAAAAAATATTTTTTGTCTCAGACAAAAATGGAACAAACGAGAGTTTCTTTGTAAGAAACTTAATTGTCATCATCACACTGGGCTCTAGGAAAAAGAAATGCCTTCCACTACAAAATGTTTACATTGGCTGCCCAGGTTTCCCCTGATTTCTCTGGTGGGAATGAATAATTAAGAGGTGAACTGGGCGGTGAAAAAAGGTCTGGGTGCGTTTAAGGCTAATGTCACAGCATTCCAAGGACAAAGCTCATGGTACATAGAAAGGGTTTTCTATCAGGTAAATGAATTAAATAGCTAAGCAAGATGCCGAGAAGAAGAGTCAAACAAAAGCAGAGAATTCCCAGTACGAATGTAGTATGCACTTACGACAGTTATTGCATGAAATGGCTGCAGAACACACATACGTGAGACACAGGGGCAATGCACGTAAGGTGTTAATAGTCTAAGCTGATGCCAAGGAAGAAAAAGAGCAGACAGGGTCAGCCACTGTTTCCTGAGCTAAATGTTCATTTTCTTATGGTGGTCAGAGCTGGGGGTGTTTTACAATGTGCAAAACATGCACTTATAATTAAAATGAAATTCACACTGACAGAGACAAGGGGATGGCAAATATTGGCCGTTCACACAACATCTATAGAACGTTTGGGGGGACATTTTTAAACTAAAGGCTTTAAAAAAAGCCCACAGAAATAAAGTTGTTTGGGAATTCATATGCAGCACACGGAGCCGCTTCTTGGTGGAAGCGAGCACTGATTGTACTTTAAAATAAGCAGCCACCCCACTTTGACTTTTAATTTCCTGTCTTTTTGTTTGAATATGGGGATGTTGCCATTGTTCGTAAAGAGTAGAAGCTAAAAAAATGTGGTAAATACAAGAAAAGAGAACAGTGGGATGAATTTACCTGTCTACTATGGCTGCTTGGAGCTACGAGTTCCTTAGGCATGCAGATAGGCACCTGGAAGGGGTTTACAAAAGTGCCTAAGTGATTTAGGAGCCTAACTCCCCTTGACTTTCAAGGGCAGTTTGACACCTAACATGCTAAGGCACTTTATCAATCTCATCAGTTGCCTAGTTATATTATTAGGTGCCTAAATACCTTTATAAATCTGGCCCAAATTTACTTTTAAAATGGAACTTAGATTCCTAAATCACCTAGGTGCTTTTGATAAATTTTACTCAGTCAAATGCATCCCAGCTACTGCTGGATGGTCTTTATGTGGTAATGTGTCTTAGCATTCCTGCTTCCAAAACAAGAGGCACCTTATAACTTTCACTCCAGTGATTTATATTAATTGACACTTTAGAGAAAATTGATCTCTACAAATAGAAAGGTTCAGATACTCAGTGTATATTGACTTCAGAGGACCTGTGCTCATTTACCTTATATGACACTCTGGTCTCTCATCTTTAAATTTAGGGGTACATAGCAAGGATAAGAAATCAGCTTTTCTTTTTCTTTGCTAGTGATGAATGTCTTTTAATCACCTGCACCAAACTTAGACTCAACAAGTGTATTGTCTTTCCTGAAGTGCGGTGCAGTAACATCCATTATTAAGCACAGCTCAACTTTGAAATAAACTAGTAGGAAAAACTATGCAAAGATTTATTTTGTGTGTGTGTGGATTATTTTTATCCCTTCAATCGAATGGGTAGTTAGGAAGATCCTTTTCATTTCTGCTATTCCCTTAAGCTTTGGCTGGTAAGTGCAGGTTGAACATATGTCTTTATGTTACGGAGCACCTATCCATCACCCAGGCCTTTTGTCAATTCACCCAATGTGACAATTACAGCATTTCAGAGATGAGACTTTCTAATCCTATTACTCATTCATCAACCTGCGGATGATAGGAGAAGCCAGATCGAATAGTGCCAAAAGAGCAGTGAGGAGCCTTCTCCAGTGCTGTGAAACTAGGCTTAGCTCAGGCACAATAAGTGTGTAATTTAAGGTTTTGTTGAGCTGAAATCCAATCACATACTTGACTGGTAGATCACAGAAAGACACAGGCAAAGAGAATGAGATAATTCTACCTCACACAAACACTTGAATCCGGCTTTGACTTAATAACAAATGTTTGATCAACCTTACACTGTTTCATTCCATTTTTTTATTGGCACCTAGTGATGGGATGGGGACTGTACTACTTTACCTACTTGGGTACTGGCCAGTAATATAAAAAGACCAGGTTGATAATGGAGGAACCTGATCTGACTGAAACATAGGAAAAAGTGCAGATGATCAGTGTATGAAAGAAATGATGCAAATATGGCTTCCTGGGATTGGACTGAGTATGGTTTTATCAGCACTCGGTACCACAGCATGCTATTGTGGTAGCATGGTTAGAGGGGACCTAACAGAAACACGAGAAGAGAAAATAAAAGGAGAGCAGTGAGTGGGGCAAGGTGGGAAAGAATCTTTTTAACTCTGCTGTGAACTTTTTCTCCACCTCTCTCATTTAACTGGATTCCTCCTATAATCTATCTTAATTGGAGAAAACGGTGCAGAAGGTGCAACATTTGCATACATACATGTGAGAAAATCTGGTACAAGGGTGTTGCATCTTAAAGTTGCTACCCAGAAGAGGTAGGCAGGTGTGTGTGTGTGAGACACAGAGTAATCCCTATACTATGAATCAGTTCTGTGGTGAGTTAGAAAGATAGATTTTAATCCAGGAGAGTTTTTCAGATCCACCATTAAAAAGTGGGGCAACACTGGCTGCACCATCCATTGCCTTTACATATTACAAAAATGATACCACAAAGCCTACAACATCCACCTACATTCATGTTTATCACCTTCATCACCACAGTGGCACTGCACCGTAATCCAGCTTCTGTGATCTACCTAACATTAATTTCATAGATCAACACCAAACTTTTCAAAAATTTCGTCTGATTTTGAGTGCCCAACTTTAGTCACCGATCTAATTTTCAGACTGGCTGAGCACCCCGCCGTGGGATTTTAGATGCTTGGGATCTTTGAAAATCCGATTCAAGGTATCTCAAGTTGGGCAGCTAAAAGTTCCGACCTCCAGCGTTAATTGAAACTTTAAACAAACGGTGTAAATATTTTGGTTTTTTTAAAAAAGACAAATGTTTAATGTTGATTCAAATTTGGCAAAAGTAGCAAGTGCTGTAGGGGTGTCATTGGAATGAAAGAGCAACAAAATGGCCCCTAGAATCAATCAACACAATGGAAGTTTGTAACATATGAAAAGCATACAAAGGCATATTTAGTGCCCATTACAGCATCAGTAACAATCATACTATATTTGTGTGAAAACAGGGGAGCCAAATCCTACCCTGAGGAATGTGATGACCTGGTAAAAACAAGAACCTCAGAGAAATGAAAGGGGGCAGAAGGCCACAATGGGAGCAAAGAGCTAAAATTCAGTTCAAGACTAGGAGTTAGTTGAAAGAGACCAAAGTACAGGCAATGTGCTGCCTCCAGCCTAAAATAAACAGGATACAATGTTCTGAATTCTAGAACAAGGTAATCCAGAAATGAAATGAATATTTTTTTAAAAACAAATGAGTTGTTTAAAAAAAAAACCAACCCAATAATTTGTTTGATGTTCAAACACTGTGTGAGAGAGAGATTTTCAGCAGCTCAAAGGAGTAAAATGGAACTGAAATATCTTCCAAATTGGGGAGGAAGGAAAGACAACTGAATATAATCTGAGAAGCTCAAATGGGAGTCAAATATGGTTCCAAAACTAGAGATTTCATAGACACAGATATTTCATTCAAATACAATACAGAGTCTGACATTTGACCAGACAATTGGCTTGGAGTTCTAACTAGAATAGCCTCAGTTTTAAAAATATTTAGGGGAATAAAATTTGAATTTCCTAAGGCTTTGGTAGTGGCGATCAGTGAACATTGAGACAAACAATATGAAGTTGACTACTGTCTGACATATCAGATTTAGGAAGAGAACAGCAATTTTTGCTAGATTTAGCCACGGACGTCAGCTCACAAAAGAAATGTTCTTCCCCTGATGTTTGCAAGCTTTTTATAGCTAAACTCTCTTTTACTCCCATGGAGGCAGGTTGTGTTTGTGCCACATATTGCGAGTGACAAAAAGCCACACAAAATACAATAGCTCTGTGAATACTCTGTAACAGAGTTACTGCCCTGCCTGGGTGAGTGAACATTCCTCAACATACACACAGATAACCCCACAGGGTGTGGCTCCTCCCTTGCTCAGGAAGTAATTCTGAGCCATTCAGAGGAGAATCTGTTCTTCCTGACAGAGGGAAACTTTTTAACTTTTTGGGGACAGAGGGAAACTTTGGGTTACCACAACACCAACCACAAGACGGAAGCCGTCTCTCTATCTGCTCCTAGTAAGTATACCTTTGGTTCTTTTTGCTTGCTGAACTTGTATCAACTTGTGCTAGCCCACCAATAACCAGACTGCAAGAGCAAATGACAGTTATTTGCTGCTGTTGCTATTGCTAGTATCAAATGTATTCATTAGGAGCGCATTCTGATGTATCTGCACTATGCGTTGAATCAGGGGAGGAGAAGGAGGAAGTGGCCTTTAGCACACTCCTTATCAGTACATCCTCCTAATGATCTATAGCCGTTTGGATGCAAGTGCATTGTTAATTAATCTCTTGAGCAAGCTGTATATATTTATAGAAAGACACGCAAACAGCTACCTGTATTATTAATACTAATGGTATTTTCATGATATTATATATGTATATAATTTTATCAATTTGATAATCCAAGTGAAGTAATCAGAGGGCAAGCTATGACAAAAATCCCCAGAATAGCAGCGGGGGGAGTAAAATCCTGTCCCTAAACATACGAGTATGGTCTCTAAAGATAATTGGCCTCATTATCCATTCAGACTGGAATAACTCCATTGACTTCAACCAAATAAGTCTCAATACACAGCGGTGTACTGGAGAAGAGAATCAGGTCCAATAACTAGCCTGTTGGGTGAACTGACACACAAGCTTCTGTACAAAGGGATTCAAAATGGATTTGAGTAACATTAAAAAAAAATGTATGGGCCAGATCTTGCTTCTGTGTTCCAGCCAAATAGGAGGCAATTAGCAATGTCCAGTCTGTATTGGCAGATCCAGCAGCCTCATTGAATCCTGCCATGTCGGAAGGTGAAGAACGAACACCCCCCCCCCCCCCCAGCAGAACAGGTCTCTGTCATGCTCAGAGCTTGCGGATCCCCTGCATGGACTCCTTAAAGTCTGTCTCCACCCCTCTCCCAGCAGTTCCCAGCTCAGCTGAAGGTAAGGACCTGCACGTGCACAGACCTGGGAGCACAAATGGCTCCAAAGAAATCTAAGAACAACATCCTTGTAATTTGCAAAACGTTCCTGTCCTTTGGCAGCATCGCTGTTAGGTGTTTGAGTCTATACCAGCGGACAGCTGGCAGCAGCAAAGCTTAACTAGATTGAGTGTAAACATGTCTCATTCCAAGGAGTTATTAGGGGCACTGCAGAGGGTTCCTAAAGCCTTGGTGAGCTCTGTATAGCCACCCTCGCTATGGTTCACGTTAAAAGTTTTGATTATCTGTCACGTTTCTGCTCCCCTACTCCCGAGCTCTATGAGCTACAAGGCTCTGTAGAAGTCATTTACCTTCCAGTGGTACCACTAGCCCTTTGTGAACAATTAAGCTAAGGTTGAAGGTCGTAATAGATCAATTTTGCTGACCATATTAAATTTTATTTTTACTGAAAGGAACTTTTTGTCTCTTTGATCAGGAGGAAAATTAAGCTGTGAACTGGAATTCCATCAGGCTGTCTACTGTGAAGCCCTGGGGCTTTAGCAAAGCAGCAGCAGTGGTCAGAAACTGCACTCAACAGTAAATTTATTTCTTTTTTATTAAAAAGAATAATTTATGACCTGTACAGTACATCTTAAAGAGGGGATTTAACACAATACACTGTATTCTCCCATTGCTCTTAAAGGACCTATACCTGCAGTATACGGGGAAGGTGCTGATCTCCTTCAATACTATTGGAGTCATGGCATTGAAGGGCATTCACTCCTCAGGATCAGGCCCTAAGCAATTGGCTGTCACAGCTTTGCTTCAATTTTGCTACTTAAAGACTGAGGAGTTCTTTTCTGGTCTGTAAAGAGCATGTTTTCCATGAAAAGTTAACTAAATGTTTAGCATGGCTAACTATAAACGGAACAGGGCACAGCACAAGGCCTTTGGAAAGGGGATTTTTTTTCTGGTTTTGAATCAAATGTTTTGCTCTGAGTACAAAAGAAAAGGTGAGATTTTCAAAAACACACAACATTGGCCACACTCTGCTTCCATCAAAGCCAATGAGAGTTTTGCAGTTGACCTCTGTGGAAGCAGAGTTAGGTCAACACTTTTGAAAATCCTACCCAAAATGCCTGTTTTAGTGTGATTGTATTATTTTAAATGATAGATATTTATTTTAAAGGGGAAATAATTTTAAACTAAAATAAACCACAAATGAAATCATTTAGTCCTCCCCAGTTTCCAGAGAGGGGATAGCTTTGTTGTCTAAACATCAGGTTGGAAATGCCAAGACACGCTGTAAACATAATTGCTGGGCTGACTCAGCCCTTGATATTTCTGGGGTTGAATTCCATACTTTGTGCTAGTGGGGAAGGAGTAGTCTTTTGGCTCTTAAAAAGTAAGTTCTTGTCTTCTTTGCATGGACATTAAAAATGTGGATTACTAATTGCATTACTAATCTGTGCACAAAATTACTGTCACGCGCACAGAACTGGTTATACATGTGCAGTTGACCAGGTACTTTGTGCATATAATTGCATGTGCAAATGGCGTTCCATTTTGTGCATAGTTGTATGTGTATGTTTTCAGATTAGGCTGTGAAGATCCTATAGCCCCTTTTTTTCCTGTAAGATTAAAGGCTCATCCAATCGGCCAACATTTCTCCTCCCCATCTTGTTGTGCAGCGTATTATGTCCCAGTCATCTCGATGGCTCCTGCTTCCACATTAAAGAGTTTCAGCGGAGGATAAAGAGATTCTATTTTATACTATATAATTTGGAAAACACCCTGTGGGATAATGTTAATATTTATTATCTTGACAATAGACTATAAGATATAAACCACAGTTACGAAAGACTGATAATTAAGGATACTTTTTCAAGATATTACTAATCACCGTACTAAGAAAGTAAAACAGCTTTTCAGGAACCAACTCCTTGGTATTCAAATATGATATCCCACCTTTATGGGGACCTATCATTTCATAAACACATGTATGAAAGTTAATGTAAGCTATGTGTGGACATCAATGAGAAAACAGAACATATTTCCTTATATGTATTAGGTTTCACTAGCTAGCAGTGGATGCCAAGAGATTTCTGTTGCTACCACAAAGTTTAGCTGGAGATTATGAGTCAGTAAATGTGTATGTTAATGCTGCTAATTATTATTTAATGTTCAGTCTTCCTATCTGTGCACTTGATAACATGTCTGCTCAGGTATACATACAACTTGTTGCTTAATTACTTTCTTTCTTCACAAATCTAATCTTTTATTAGCTGCTCACAGCCATTTTGGTATAGATTTGATTCCAAAAGGGGGATAAATATACTTTCAATAAGATGGATATGAAAGACAGGTAAGAACCAATCTTGCTCCTTTTAAAGTCAATGGGAGCTTTGCCATTGACTTCATTGAGAGAAGAACTGGGGCTTATTTACTTTTCTTATGAGGAAGATATGGACAAATCATCTTTTTCAAGGTAAGTGCAAGAAAAACAACATGTAGTATTTTCAGGAAGTATATTAACACTGAGCAAAACAAAACTTCTAGATCCTCCACCCACACACAATCAGTGTGTCACAATTAATTGGATTAGTTATTTTAATAAACACAGCGTAACCTATTGGCTCTCTTCTTTCTATTGTTCTTATTGTCTGACTTTTTTGCTTGGTGATAATGGCTCTCAAAGCGAAGCGTTCCAGGGACCTGGTTTTGTTAAATACTTCAGTAATGGAATAGTAATGTTATTGATTATTGAAATACAGCATTGTATCCACTGTATCACAGCTTCACTGTAGCAGAAATTCTGTCTAGAGCTGCCATCCTTAGCAGGTAACATTTATTTTTGCCAAAACACCATTGCAACCACGGTAAAAACTTCAGAAAGGAAAAGGAATGGAAGCTTACAGTTCAAACACTTCTTGCTTCTTAGGAAGCAAGTTGATAATGCTTGTAAAATCACCTGCCCTTCCGACTAATTCTTGCTTTCTTCCCAGTACACACTAATCAGGGATATTTCTAAAGATTTTGGGTATTAGTCTCATTAGGGCATACTGGGGGTAAGTGAGACGATATTAGCATCTTCCCATGTTCCTAGTCAGTTTGAAAGGAAATAGGACTATAAAGGTATTTGTCATGTCACAGAGTCTTCTCCAAGCCTAAACCTACTGCCAGTATGCGTGGGAAACTCCCATGTACAGAAAGAAACCCGAGGAATGTATGCGTACAAGAAGAGACTTGGGAAATGTACTTGGAGAACGTGCTTAGGGTTTGCTTTGAGGAATGTTCACTGTGACTGTAGAGTTCAAGTCATAACAATCTATTCAGGCAGCTGAGCTCTGATGCCTTCTCAGAATTACAATGTGCTGTACATCCACTGCATGAGATTGCAGAGTGAGGGGGAAGACTTCACTTCAAACTCCACTCATGTAAGCTGTCTCTAGCTGGCAGCTGAGATACCGAAAAGCAAATCGCCATCACAGGCTCTTCCTACTGCCTATGTGCAGGGGCTATAAAAGATTGCCTGCAACAATCACTATTCAATCCTTATTAAACATATGGGTTGGAAAGAACCATGATGATTTGTTCATAGCCATTTCCATTTTCTACTCTGTGTATTTTATACATTTATCCATGTCCATCTTTTCTTTTGTAGCCTGGGCTGTCTCAAGGACAAAAACCCTTTGCTTTTCCTCAATCTTCTGTCTCCCAATGCTAAACTGAATCTCCTCCTTCTTGGCTAATGAATAGACTTGATTCTTCAAGGGGAGGGGGAGATGTTGTGAAATGCCTGGCTTTTAGTTATTAAACACCTTCAGTTGTATATATGACAGATTTGCCACTTCTTTTCTACTGCACAAAATCTTGAAGATAATTTAAACTAGATTCTGAGATTTTCATGCTCAGCACTAATGTAACACTGGCTTCATAATGAAGCTTGACATGGTGGGTTTTAGCGCAGCACATTACTATTCTTATTTTTAAATATGAAGAGCCAGAGCCTAATCTGATGAAAAGCACCATAACTCTGTTGAAGTAGATGAAGCTATATTTATTCACACCAGCGGAACATCTGGTGCTGTTGACATTATGCCTGCTGCAGTACAGATACCAGCAATGGTGCTGTTTCATTCCCGTTGAGGATAGGAGGAGCATTTATGGGGGAAGAAGGAAAATCAAGTGTAAGCAAGATATGTCTATCACCCGTTGGGAAGGCGGTGGGGGTGAGGGAGATGTGTGGGATAAAAGGGGCTGGAAATTAAAGTTGAAGTCTTCATAAAAAAGAAAGATGAAGTTAACAACAACCCTAACTTGATTGCTTTGCTTCACGTGTCTTGGATAACACGAGTGGCCAAGAAAAACTTTTCCAATGTCCCATTGATAGGGACCTCCCCGCAGTAATCCATACAGTGGTGACTTCCAGGTAAGACTAAGTTACTCAGGGGTGCACTTGAAATCCATATGGAAGCGACAGCTAGTGCAGTAAGAGAGGAGCTGCTTCTTAAGCCGGACTAGTTGATAGGAACACATTACACCAGTTTTTCAGCAGCTGTACTGGCTTTCTGTCTGCATTTAGGTGCAATTCAAAATGTTGACTTATCTCTGTGGCTTTGTTTCTGGTTACCTACAGGACACCTCTGTTCCCATAAGCTAGCATAGAAGTTGAAAGCTGTAGTCATCTGCAGTGCTACAGCTAATAAACAGACTCTAGATTTAAGTTTCAGAGTACTGGTGGCATGATGTTCTCAGTAGGAGGGCTTTAGACTCTGGAAATTGCTTCCCCACTAGTCCAAAAAGTATGAGTTTTCTGGCTTCACAAAACAGCTTTGACTTCGCTGTGCTACTGGGGGGAAATGCAAGGGATTGTTCTTTTTCTGAGAAGAGTCAGATTTGTGGGTGTTTTTGTTAAATTATATGCATGCACCCTAAGCTCTAGGAAAAAGGGTCTACCATCTATAAATAAGTAACATTTATTCTCATCATTTTCTTCCATAGAGCTTTCCCCCCCCCCCCCCCCCCCAGGAGTACACATTTTTAAAACACATTTTTAAAACACAAAGGACCCAATCTGGCTCCTGTTAAAATCAAGCGCAAACTTCCCATTTACTTGAATGAGATCAGATTTGGGCTCAACATGAAAACCAAAAAATGTGTGCACTAACTCTGACCCTCTTTTGTCAGGCCCTGCAGTGACACACAAAAGAAAGTTGACCAGCTGTGTTGTGGGTAAAGAAGGATGGCTGTGCGCTCGGAAATCCATTGCTCCAGCTGCATCAGGCTGTTCTTGTGAACCAGGGATTTTGTGCACTTCATCCTTATGCATGCTACAGCGGGAGAGTGTATTACAAATGTGCATTGAAATAGAAGACAGAGTTCAGAGTGAGGACACCATAGTACAAAGCCCTTTGACATGGGAGAACTAAAATTGCATGAGCCAAGTGTGAGCTATATTCATTTAATAAAATTCTTACCACACTTATCTTTGGCGTGTAATGGTCACTTTTCTCATGAATAAAAAAGGTGCTGGTCTCTTAGAAGATGAAGATTTAGGTCATGGGAATAAAACATGGAACCCTAATTAACAATTTAGTTCAAGCCCTGCCTACATGCTGTGACAAAGTTCTGTCCTTGACTCCGCGGGTCCTGCGTTTCCTGACGGATTTTTGCTAGCCTCAGAGGCTCACTGTGACCCTCCACATAGCTCTTCTCTCTCTAGAGGCAAGGGTCACAGTCTACTGAGCCATTTTCATCATAAGCCAGCAAGGGAGGTGAGGAGAAACAATCCTCCCTCACACAGTCTCTGTTGTCTCCCAGTATCAGTGATGAATCAGGGAGGGGAGTGGGGAGCCCAGGCCCACCCTCTACTCTGGGCTCCAGCCCAGGGACCCTGAACTTAGCAGCTATGAAAGCTGACTTTTTGGAAAAAGGGCATGTACAATTCCCTGGGCTACTTCCCCACAGCAGCCCCCACTCAATATCTTCTTCACAATTACCTCAGGGCCTCCTTCCTTGCACCTGATATAGCTTCGTACTACTTCATTCCTCCAACAGCATAGCTCCTGGCACCCACACCGCACTGACTAACTGAGAGGCTTTTAACTAGTTCCAGCCAGTCCTTGATTGGCTTCAGGTGTCCCACTCAATCTAGCTGTCTCTCCTGCCTTCTAGAAGGATCTTAATTGGCCCCAGGTGTCTTGATTAACCTGGAGCAACTGCCATTTGGTTACCCTGGTACCAGGGATTTGTTTAGCCTGGGGCTAACATACCTGTTCCTCACTACTTTACTGTAGCCATCTGGCCTTGCCCCATCACAATGCACAGTTCTGAAAACAAAACCCTAAACCAGAAAATAGGGGTAACATCTACACAAGTGCCACAGCAGCCCAACTGCAGCTACACTACTGTAGTGCTGTGATGTAGACACTTGCTATAAAGATTGAAAGGGTAAATCCATCCCTCTAAATCAGTGTTTCCCAAATGTGGGATGCCGCTTGTGTAGGGAAAGCGGCCGGGCCGGTTTGTTTACCTGCCCCGTCCGCAGGTTCGGCCAATCACGGCTCCCACTGGCCACAGTATGTCGCTCAGCCCACACTCCTTGCAGCAGCTCCCATTGGCCTGGAGCAGTGAACCGCGGCCAGTGGGAGCTGCGATCGGCTGAACCTGTGGACGGGGCAGGTAAACAAACCAGCCCGGCCTGCCAGGGGCTTTCCCTACACAAGCGGCGTCCCAAGTTTGGGAAACACTGCTCTAAATGATGGGAGAATTCTTCTGTTGACCTAGTGGGCTTTATACTAGGGATTAGGTTGGCTTAATTATGTCTCAAGGGTGTGGATTTTTCACACTCTACAGAAGTAGCTAAGTCAACCTAAGATTTAGGTGTAGACCATCACCGTGCCTAGGTTTGCTCCTACCTCCATTGAAGAGTTTCCATATACTTCAGCAGGAACAAGTCTCATGTCCTGAAAATGTGTTTGAAACATAGTTATAAACTAGCAGAGTTGTGACACCATTGGTGGGCAACTCAAAATGTTTACATAATTCTAGATACTGTGTAGAGGCCTAGATATTATGGTGATGGCAATGCAATTTTATAGGGTTCAGAGAGACAAACTGTGAATAGACCTCAAAACCTCCTGACTTCTAATTCAGTGACCTGTTCACCTTGTGTCAAGGCTGAATTCCCACTCTGTCATTTCGAGTAGAGAAGGTGGTGGCCCGCAAGGATTCTAAAAATTAATATTTGCCACTCCAGGCTTGTATTAAACTCCCAAGGTTACAGCTTTTCTCTGACCTTGGCTTGGTAAACGCTGCCACCACCCAAATGCAAAAAAACCCCTTTGAACCCAGGAAGGAACACTTGGGAATTCCTCCCTGTGGGGTACCCTCAAGCCCTTTCACTCCCCTCCCCCCCCGCCCCGGGGAAGAGCTGAGAAGAAAATAAAGGAAATTAGCTGTTGCCACCAGCTAATCAAACAGCATAGGCACAAACCTCTTAGGATACAACAATCCAAATCCTGTTCTTAAAAAAGGTAAATTTTATGATAAACAAAAAGAAAGAAAATACATCTGGAACCTAGGCTTTTGCTAGATTTTAAAAGAGCAATTCCAAAAATTAAGCACCCAAAAGAGCTTTCTTGGGTGTTCAGCTTAAAGGTTCAAGCAAACAAAAGCATCTGGGGTTAGCACAGAGGAGATCTACAAGCCAAAATAAAGAAATAAACCTGATTGTGTTTATCTAAACATTCCCTGTCCCAATGATTCCTGCTAGGTATGGAAGATAATTTTTCATACCTAGTTCAAACCTTACACAGCATTCCTGCTTATAGCATTGCAGCCCAGAGAGAACAGACAAAGGGAAAGTTTCTTTCCCAATTTTTAAAAGTTCTAGCCTTCTCATTGGCTCTTTTGGTCAGGTGCCCACTTTTTTTTCCTTTACCTGGGAGACTTTTTAACCCTTTACGGGTAAACTAGGTAGAGAACAGCTACCAAGAGGGATTCTACAGCTAACTGGCTGGCTGGCTGTCCATCAAAGGGAGCTACCCCACGCCTTTATTGTCTACACTGCATTGTGAACCCAGGTCTGTGGGACCTGTGCTTATGGACTCGATGGTTCCGAGACCATACTTGATCATCCACACTGTACTGTAAATCTGGGTTTACATTTGCTGGATCTGGTCTCACAACCATGTTAGTGCATCCATACTGTACTACACAAACCTGCTGGAGTCATTTCCTCTTCTATGCCTCTGTTTTCCCCATCTGTAAAATGGAGCTAGTGATACTGACCTATTTTGTAAAACAGTTTGAGAGCTACAGATTAAAAGCGCTATATATGATTTATCTGCATAATAAAAAGAATGCCTATAAGGGTTTCAGTCCTTTGCTGGATCAGAGACAGAGTCCTCAGCATTTTCTAGGATCAAGTCTTAGATTATGTAGGGAGTAGTTTATAGTATAGGCTAATAGTAATAAAGCCCAGTCCTCACTGGACAAGCAAATCACGGCAGAAGTCCCAAACCTGTTTCATTAAGGTGGATTAGCTTGTAGGATCGGGGCCTGAGCTAGCAACCATCCTATTCTAAAATGGTTGCCAAACATGTTTTTGCATATGGTGCTTCTACCATGGACCACTGCACGGAAAGAGTTCATTTGCTTCCTATGCTCTTGCTAAAGCCAACACTGATAGCTTGGAAAACATTGTTAGATAAATGCCAGTTTCTTCCATAGTTTGTGAAATCAATACAAACCGATTCAAAGAATCACAAACAGTAATGTGAAAATAAAATGATCTGTGTTATGGTTTTTAAGTAAATGATGATAAACTAATAAATGCCATTAGCTGCTGCCATTACTTTGTTGAATTTAGCTGATGTTACTATGTTGACGTTAAAAGCTATCAGCTTAACTATATAAATCCATTTGACATGTCTTTATTCAGATAAAACTTTAATACTGCAAGTGTAGCAAATTAGATGCAAATGCTCTTTTTATTTTAAGTATATTTAAAGCTGCCTTTTCAATGCAAATTTTACAGGAAATCTCAACAAGCTAGGACAGACATCTTAGCTGTCAGCATGCAGCACTTTCATTTTGGTCTCAGGCTTGGGAGCTGCTTTTTGTCCCTGCAGACTGAGATAATTAAAACTACAGAGAGATGATTTTAAATATACATGATACACAGTTACTTAAATCACGGGATAATGCATAAATGCAACCATTAACATTTTCGATAGCACAACACTGACCAGACAATGTGGCAAAGAAGATTTTATTGAATCGTTTTACTCCTGTGTAAACAATCCTATGGTTTTTATAAATTTCACCTGAATTAGTACAGCAGGCTAAAAATATCAATTCAAAACATGGATTGCGGATGTTTTCATTAAAAAGACTCTGATACCATTAACTATTTTTTAAAATTATGCTTCAACTTCTTTGTTTTCAAGTAGTCTATAGCCTCTTTGGAATACATATCTATTTCAGCTTTGATTTGCTGAACCCCCTGAATGAGTTTATCCAAACAATGTGACTTTACCCAGATCTTTTTAAAATCCCACATCTCTTGTGGCTGATAAAGCTGACTTTAGCTAAGAAGAGTTGGATCAGGGTGATTTAAATTTCACAGTGAAAATGATAAGGGCTTTACTAGAAATAATAAGCACATTCGAATACTGTCATGGGCAAACAGTTGAACGTGCAGTGAGAAATTTGGCAAGACTAGTCTTTTTCAGTGTTGATTTAATGAAGTAATAGATAGTAAAATGGAAAAAAAAAGACGACACTTGCACTAAGTAGTAAACTTATGTTAATACCAGACCAGTAATTTAAAAAAGCATTATTCATTAAAGAGCAGAATTAATACTCTAATAACTTTTAAAATGTCACTAACCGCCCCCCCCCACTAGCTACTGTAGTCAGAAGAGTCTGTTCTGTCAGTTCTCTACAAACTGACTGAGATATGCCCTATTATTGTCATGAACTACATGTCAGTTTGTTGAGCCTCAGGATAACTTGTGTTTCATGGAAAGAATAAGGAAAACGCACATCTACTTAAAGCTTCAGGGCAAACAATAATGGTCCGCAGTTTAAAATAATTTTGAACAGTTTGCTTGCCCATTTAAATGGCCTGCATCTTTGCCTTTCTCATTCAGATTTCATTGGGAAGGTCCACAGAGCCAATTCCAAATGAAGGCTTGCCCTGAGCTGTTGCATCTCTGAACTCAAAGGGTTTTATTCAATGAATCCAGATGTGCATTTCAGTTACACAACCAAAAAGGCTACTGAATAGGGGGAGGGGAAGGAAAGGCTAACTTGAGTGACATTCTTTTTATCATCTTATAGACACTTCTTAGTAGTGTGCATATCTCAAGGAATTGGTCTCCATAATTACAGAAGCTTGATCAGTGGAATGAATGTACATGGAACATCTGAAGGAGAAAACATTATGTTGCCAAAGAACTAAAGTTAAGAATCCCTCTGTGCAATTTAACAGTTTTAATTCCTCCATTTTAATGCCTTGCAGGCCATTGTGTCTTTCTACTTTAGCTCCTTCAAGAAGCCATCTCAATGCTGCCAAGTGGATTAGCTCTCCAAGGGAGCTGCTGGCTCCCTCCTGCTTATAGACAGAATCCATCACCTCCTTCCATGCGCATACCCTCCACTGGTCTGCAACCCAGGATACCTACTCCACCCCCAAAGTTGGGCTTCCTTACTGTCATCACCAAATGCTACAATGGCTAATGCCATCACTTGACCATCTCTGGTAAGCTAGGTTTTTACATGTGTGCTGTATTTTTTTAAATAAAACATTTCCTGCTATCAGAGCAGTGGAAATAGCAGTCATTAACAGACAGGGCTGGATGACTATTCCAACCCAACCTTTCTGGTACAGTTCCAGTCAGTAATTATATGGATGTTCTAAATCCACAAATGCATGCAGTGTTGTAGCCCTGATGGTCCCAGGATATTAGAGAGACAAGGTGGGGGAGGTAATATCTTTTATCGGACCAACTTCTGTTGGCGACAGAGACAAGCTTCTGAGCTTATAAAGAGCTCATCTTCGGGTTCTGAAGAGTGCTGGGTAAGCTCAAAAGCTTGTCGCTCTCACCTACAGAAGTTGGTTCTATAAATTCATGAATACAGGTTATAAGAAAACCTGTTTTGAAGAGATTTGTTTAGCTCCATAATTAATGACCGGCGAATTATAATGGACTCCGTCACTGACAAGTTTGGTAAACATACTTTAGGCGAATGAAATTATTCTCAGAACAAAATACTACTAAAAATCTCCCACCCACAATCACACACATATTTCCTACATTTGCCTCATTACAGGACAGCTATGTCCTTTAAGACACAAAGATTAATGGGGCATTTTATGAGACTAATACATTTTACATTTTAACACTGGAGTTAGCATCTATAATTGTACAATTATACGTTCATTTAGATTTTTTTTTTAAAGATAACTAATCACAGGTGACTAGACTGGTGTGAAGAGACAGAATTTATGTTACTCCTGCTGTAGGGGGAACTAAATCATGCAGGAATTGAAACTGTTTTCCTTATGATAGATAGTTCAGGCAAGATTAGTCAGTCACTGTTTCAGATATAATGCTTTTTTATTACACATACTTTATGCAGGACTATTGTATTTGTAACATATATTTCTGCATACAGCAAATTAACTGTTGTGTAATGCAA